>NC_058133.1:894384-911569 GCF_016433145.1 Gracilinanus agilis
AGAGAGAGAGAGAGAGAGAGAGAGAGAGAGAGAAGAAGGGAGAGAGAGACAGAAGGAGAGAGAGACGGAGAGAGACAGACAGAAGGAGGGGAGAGAGAGAGAGAGAGAGAGAGAGAGAGAGAGAGAGAGAGAGAGAGAAGAAGGGAGAGAGAGACAGAGAGACAGAGAAGGAGAGAGAGACGGAGAGAGACAGACAGAAGGAGGGAGAGAGAGAGAAGGAGGGAGAGAGAAGAGGGAGAGAGAGAAGGAGAGAAAGAAGGAGGGAGGGAGAGAAAGACAGAGAGAGAAGAGAGAGAGACAGACAGAGAGAGACAGACAGAGACAGAGACAGAGAGAGAGAGAGAGAGAGACAGAGTCAGAGTCAGAGACAGAGAGTGAGAGACAGACAGAGAGACAGAGGGAGAAAGGGAGGGACAGACAAGACACAGAGACGGACAGACAGTCACAGGGGGTCTGTACAGCACCCCAAGTGAGGGGGGCTCAGCAGGGCAGCCCCCCACGTACAGATGGATGCAGAGGAGCCTCTCCCCATTGGGGCCGTATCATGTTGGACGAAGCTGGGCTGACAGGAAACAAGGGACTGGGAGAGGTGGAGGTGAGGCTGGCAGTGCAGAGACGCGTCCTGGAGGTGGGCACAAAGCTGGGCACCCTGGGTGGGGGGCCCTAGCAGACGAGGGCTGGGCGTGAGGGAAGAGCCTGGGTGTGTGCTGTGGGCAGGTGATGAGGGTTGGGGCTGGAGCTCAGGATATTCCCAGGTCTGGGGGTGTAATGAGGTTCGGGGGCCCTTTGGGGAGGTGTTGAGAGCAGAGCCGGGGGATACCCCAACTTAGGTAGCACCCCAGATGACTGTCCAACCAGGGACCCTGAGGAGGAGGGGGCTGACACGTGTGGCTGCGCCCGGGAGAAGGACGTGGGTGCTGGGGTTCAGTGGGGGAGATGGCTTTAGGGGAGCGAGGAGATGCCGGGGTGCGTTTCTGCTCTCTCTGGTGTCTCCTTCGTCGTTCTGGGCTCTCTTCAGGGCAGAGGCCTGGGGCGCCCCAGAGGAGGTTCTCGTGGATTCTGCTCGTGGGGTGCTGGGTGAGGCCTGAGCAGGCCTTCTGGTCCTCCCCCGTGAAACGGGCTGTAGACAGGAATGGGCAGCCCTGCGTGGGGTCCGGAGAGGCAGACACGAGCCACGGGGCAGGCTGTGGCTGGCATCAGGCCGCTGATGGCTGCAGCTCGACTTCTCGTCAGAGGCGATTCAGACGAGCCTGATGGCCGGGAAGGCTCCAGGGGAGACCCTGTGAGGCACGGCGGAACAAGGGCTCGAGGGGGACGCGTCGGGGCCGCCCCGAGTTCTGAAGGCAGAGCGAGCTCGATGGGGTCCTTTCCCGGAAGAGCCGGGGGCCAGCCTGGGGGGCAGCAGATCGCCCACAGAAGGAGCGCGGCGGGCAGGGCGTCAGGGCTGGCAGAGGACGGGGCGGGTGGCTGCCCGGGCCGGCCGGCCGGCTTGCTGGTCTCTGGCGCAGGCGTCCGGGTTGGCCACAAGATGGCAGGAGCCTCCCGCAGGTTTGGCTCGAGCCATTCCTGTGAAAGAACCGGATGCTTTTCTGCATGTCGGGGAGAGAGCCCGGCCCGGCTCTGCGTCTTCCAGCCGTGCGCTGTTTGGGGTGCGCCGGACTCTGGGACCCCCTCTGGGACTTCCTTGGCACACACTGGGGGGGGCTTGCCACTGCCGGGAGTGTCTGAGGCTGGATCTGAATTCGGAACCACCCCATCCACGACCCTCCTCTTGCCTTTTCTTGGTGCCACCAGAGATCCCGCGAGCTTTGGCTCGGGCCAGCCTCGCGCTCATCCCTTGAGTCAAGTCCGTCTTTGCGGACGGCGTCCTGGTTATCCCAAGTGTCCGTCGTCTTCCGCTGGCCCGGGCCTCGGGGGCCGTCCCGGCCGGCCGGTCTCGTCCTGCGGCGAAGGACCTTCCCCAGCCTTGAGCCCGGCTCCCCTGGCTGTCGGCACCCAGAGAGAAGGGAGGGACGACGAGATGCTCCGGTAGAAGCTGGCGGAGGGAGGCGGATCGGTGTCAGCCCTTTGGGTCCCCTCCTCGGCCTCCCCGAGATCCGCCGGATCGGGGGGTGGCGATGGTGAACCTCCCACCCTCGTGCGGGTCTGTTTGCCGTTTTAGACGTCACTCGAAGACGGGAGGCCGCGTCCACGCCGGCGTGTCCTGTGGAGCTTCGGGGCCTGCAGTTGTGGACGGGGGAGAGGCGAGACATGGGTGCCTGGACGGGGAGCCGGCCCTGCCCGCCCTTCCGCCTCGGCCCGGACGGCAGGGCTTCTTCTGAGGCCGAAGGGACGGAGCTCGGCTGGCCTCAGGCGCCTCCGGGGGCCGCCTTGTCCGGCCTAGAAGGGCTTCCCGGCCAGCGTCGCCGAGGTTGCCTGCGGCCCGAGCATGTGAAGGACGGCGTTGGCGTCGCCCCTGCTGCTCCCTTGTGCCCCCAGGCGGGGCTCTCCCGACCCCTCTCTGGGGGCCTCGCTTACACGCAGGCGCCCCCGGGGTCGTCCTGGAGGCCGAGGCTGCGCCCTGCTTCCTTGGAGTGCGTCTGGAGGGCTCGATCTCGGCTTCTCGGAGCCTCTGCGAGGCGAGTTGGGGCCGGAGAGGCCGCACTTCCCTATCCTGCTGCCGCCAAGACCACGAGGCAGGTGGACCCGACGAGGACCTGCATGCCGGCCTCCTCTGTGGCCCCTGCTCAGACGGAAAGGACGTTCCGGGGCCACAAAGGCCGAGTAGGTGGGCGACGTCGGCCATCGGGGTCTGGCGGTGTCGAGGCCGTCGGGGCCATAGGAGCAGCCTCGGAGGCCAGGCCCGGCCTCCGCGTGTGCCCAGCCTCCATGTGTGTCCGGCCCTCCTCACACGTGTAGCTCCAGCTTCCATGTGTGTCTGGCCTCCACATGTGCCCGGTCCTCCTCGCATGTGTAGCTCCGGCACGGCCGCTGGCCCGGAGTGGGCACTGAATGAGGGAGTCCCTCGGGGGTATAGCTTGGATGGGAGGCCCCCGTCTGGGCCTTTATTCCTCGAGGCGGTTCTGTTTGACGGTGGATCCAGCCCTTCCCCAGGGGAGGCTGTGGGGGACCTCCTGATCACTCGCTCTCCTTCCCGGCCTCTTCCTTGCCTCGTGGGAAGCCACCCACAAGCCTGAGGCGTTCCCTCGTGGGCTCGCTGCCTTTTCTGTGGAGCTGGGACAGAGCGCATGGGGGGGCTCCCTGATGGCTGGGAAGGCCGCCGATTCTCTGACAGAGCCAGAGTTTCCTGGCCCCTTCGGTCGTCCCGTTAGGTCACGTTCCTCCCTAAAAGGTGACCGACCGGGCCGTCCCCCACAGGGTCCCAGCTCAGGGGTCCACTTTGGGTCGAGCTCTCGGCTTTTAAGACAGCCCTGGAGCCGAAAAGGGCGTCTATGGGCCTCCGAGGCGGGCAGGAGGGAGCTCAGTCACGGCCTGGGGGGCTCCCCAGTCCAGGCCCGTCTGTCTGCTTCTTCCTTCCTCTCCACACCTCTCGCCCGAGACCTTCCAGCTCATCCCAGGGCCGCGGCCTTTCTGGACGTCTCTTGGCTGGGTTGGGCCCGGAGGAGCAGAACACACTCAACTGCCTTTGCCTCTCCTGCCACGAGATTTCCCCAAAACAGGGCCTGCGGGCGTGGCCACGTGGCCCTCAGCCTCCGTATCCAGGAGCCCCCCAAGTACATGGCAGGGATAAAGGCTGTGCCGGGGACCCAGTGCGGGGCTTGGAAGAAGAGCCGGGGGCCACAGAGGCCACTCAGCGTCCCTCTGACCCTCCGTCCGCCGTGGACTCTCTCACGTGGAGTGTCCGTGTGTGCGTGCATGTGTGCATGTGTGTTTGAGGAACATGTGTGTCTGCCCTGGCGTTGGCTTTAGCTCTGACTTCCACGGCCGCCCATGGGGGCCAGCCTTGGAGCCTTTCGGCTCTTCTCACCGTCTCTTCTTTCCCCAACAGTCACCTCAAATGCCAGAAGGATGAGGAGCTGACAGAGCCGCTGCACTACGCTGAGCAGCTTCCCGTGGCGCAGATCATTCACCAGGTGTGCCTCGGGGGTCCACGTGGAATTGCTTTGGTGGGGCATGCAGGGCCCTGGCGGCTAGCACTAGGGGCCTCGTTGGTGCAGAGAGTGGGGTGGGGGGAGCCCCAGGACGCCGTCTTTGGGGTTTCTTTCTAAATGGCCAGGCTGCATTTCCAGAGCCTTCCATTCTGAGGCGTCGAGGCGCCATTCCTCTGAGGAAGCGAGCGGAGAAACAGCTCTGCCCCTGCCTCCCCGTGACGCACAGCAGAGCCTCTGTCGTGCTCTGTGCAGACACACGTGCAGAGACACACAGACACAAAGAGTCACGGACACAGACGCACACACAGACACACACAGAATCACAGATACACACAGAGATACATGGACACACAGACACATGGATACACACAGAGGCACACATAGGTAGACACATGGACACACACACAGACACTGACACACGGAGAGACACCCCCTCTTTTCTTTCTGATTTTGACTGAATTAGTTCTGTTGTGCAAAAAGCTTTTTAATTTTATGTAATGAAAATGGCCCTTTTTACTTGCCGTGACCCTCTCGATCTCTCCCGCGGTCACGGGGCCTTTTATTAGTCATGGATTTGACGGGGACTTTTTTCCAGGCTCCCCGCATGTGTCTGTTATCTCCCCCTTCGTGTTGGGATCATCTCTCCATTTTGACCTTTTCTGGGTATGTGGCGGGAGACGGCGATTTCCCATTTTCCCAGCATTTTGGTCAGATGGCGAGTCCTTCGCCTCGACGCTTGGCTCTTTGGACTTCTCGAGGGCTGCTGTGCTGCGTGTACCAAGCTAGGCTCCTCATTCGCTTGTTTCTCAGCCAGCACCACCCTGTCCTGATGGATGCCATTTTGTGCTCTGGTTGGAGATCTCGTCCTGCTGGCCATCTTCTAGCACAGTTTTTTTCCGTGGCCTCCCTTGAAACTCTTGACCTTTGGTTCTTCCTGATGACCTTTTTTTTTCTAGCTCTATCAAGTCATTCTTTGGTAGTTCGATTAGTGTGGCGGCTCCGAATAAGTAAGTAATTTAGGTGGAACCCCGGCCCACTCCTGAGCAGTAAACATTTCTCCTGCTGGCGAGATCTGGCCTGATTTGTGTCAGCTGCGTTGAGAGGCGGCTACACTCCAAGAATTTCTACACTGTTGGCAGCTCTTTTAAATGGACTTTTTCTTTCTGCCTCTCAACTGCCGGGTCTTTTTAGTGTCTTGTATTCAAGGTTCTTGTACTTACAAACCTCGTGACTATCTTGGATCCTTTGGGATGAAAATCACCTGCGTAAAAGGCAGCTCCTCTTGTTTCCCTCATGCAGGTCACACATTCATTTCTTTCGTTATATGGCCTAAGGGGACCCTCTGGGGGCCAGACTCATGTGTCTTCCTTTCTGTTCTTGTCACCCTTCCCTGTATGTTTTGTTAGGTGAGGGGAGTTTGCCGAGTATTGGACCGCTGGGGGGGGAGGGGGTGTTCTGAGTCTTCCCGACCTCGACCTCGTCAGTCCCATTGATCTGCCTTTGGGTCCGCTTAGGCCTCCTTTCAGAAACAGAGCACTTCCCTTAAGATGGCGGGCCAGGAGGCCTCTTGGACTCTTGCTGCAGTGCGGACAGCATGGCGTCGCTCGGCCTGCCCTCTAGACTAGCTCTGATTTTGTTTCGTCTTCCGCTTCGCCAGTGGGCAGCCTCCCTGCGGGCTGGTGCCACGGCGGGGATTTCAGGAAGTAGGTCTGGAGCGCTCTGTGGGTCATGGTCTAGGCAGGGTCCCAGGATCACAGATTTGGCTCAGGCCCAGCCTTGGGTCCTGGCGCGGCACGAGGGGAGGGAGAGATGGTTGGCCGGCACTCCGGGGGGCGTTTGGGCTTTGGTCGCCCCCTTATCCTATGAAAATGGACTCTGTGTGCCCGCCTTTCCGGCCGTATTCAGGGAGCGCCCCTTCCCTCTGTCTGGCTGCGGATGTCTGACTCCCGTTGTTGGAGGGGCTTCTCACAGATGCTCTGGGGGCGTCCTCACAGCCCTTTCCCTTCTGTGGCTACTAAGGCGCCCCGCCGTGGTGTCCGTCTGGGTGAAGGATGCTCGGCCGTCTTCTTTCCGTGAGCAGCAGTAGAGGGTGGGCATTTCCCTGCTTCAGATAGGACGTCTCCCTGCTCGCGCCCCAACGCAGCACCCAGCGAGGGCTGCCTGTGTTTGCTCAGAGCTTCAGGGGTGCTTCTGCTGGGGCTCCTGCAGAGAAAGGCAGAGAGAGGCTCTGGGAGGTGCAGGGAGGCTCTGGGAGGCAGGCACTGGGAGGTGCAAGGAGGCTCTGGGAGGTGCAGGGAGGCTCTGGGAGGTGCAGGGAGGCTCTGGGAGGTGCAGGGAGGCTCTGGGAGGTGCTGGGAGGCTCTGGGAGGCTCTGGGAGGCACTGGGAGGCTCTGGGAGGTGCAGGGAGGCTCTGGGAGGCTCTGGGAGGCACTAGGAGGCAGGCACTGGGAGGTGCAGGGAGGTGCTGGGCTCTTGGACAACTTCTGGGAGGAGCAAGTCTGGTGCAGTCTGTTCCACATTTTCCCCAGCTGTCAGCGGCATCATTTTAAATGTCTTCAGCCAACTAGAACTGGTTTTAAGCTTTATTTCCATTTTCTAACTGAGAGCAAAGTCAGGAGAAATGTTTCCGTGCGTGCGTGCCAGACCTTGTACCCTCGATGCCCCTTTTGGCGAGCTCTGCCAGGCTCTCGTGTGGCCACACAGCAGGGCTGCCTTCCCGCTTGCTCGCACCCATGGCCATCCCTTGATGGAATGAGAGGGGCCGGCGGCTCGCCACATAAAGCAGAGCCCCCAGGGCTCGCCTGCACAGCATTCTTTCCAGACCGCCGATCGCAAAGGGCCGACGTTTCAGGAATTTTAGTTCAGGCAGTTTCAGACCCCCAAATACATGGTTAAAACCTTGGAAAATGAAGGGAACTTTGGCCCATTGGCGCCTGAGAGGGAAGGTGGGCGTCCGTACATCATGGTGGACAGAAGCCTCTCCCGAGGCAGGCCGCAGGGTCGGAGGGAGAAACCAGGACTAGCAGAGAGTCCAGAACGTAGTCAGTCAGATGGATTTTGGCCAACGGGGCCGAACACCGCTTTGGGCACTGGAGACAGCGAGAGGCTGAGGCTGGCCCTGCCCTCAGGAGCCCCCTCTCGGATGGGGGAGACCCCAGAGACGCAGGAGCTGCCACGGAGGGGGCTGTGGCGTGGGAGGTGATCGAGGCGGGCGAGGGTAGAGCTCCGAGCGAGTCCAGGAGGACAGCTGTGGGGCGGCGAGGAGCCCGCAGGCCAGCACCCACCTTTGGAAGACCGAGAAGCCGCCCCAAGCAGGATGGCAGGTGAAGGAGAGTCTGTAGGCCGGGCCCTCCCGCTTGGCCTCTTCTGCATCTAGTCTGGGCAGCTCCCGGGACGGCGATGGAGGCTGGCGCTTCTCCGCCTCTGGGCTCCGGCTGGACAAGGGAAACGTGGGGCCCGATGTGGAGAAGGCGCTGTCCAGGTCCTCCGTGAGGTCCGTCACAAAGGCTTGTGAGGTTCCCGACAGCTTTGGTACGGAAGTCCGAGAAGCGGAGCCCCCCGATTTTCAGGGGAAGCCCGACGGGCCGTACTTTCTCGCTGAGGTTCTCGGGACACGCCGTGGCGCTGCCGCTTCCTTAGAGGAAGGAATGGAAGAGCCGAACCTGAGATGTGTTTCTGAGAGTCTTTGGGCGCCATAAATCAGATGGGAAGTTTGAGCCCTCCTCGGGCCCTCTTGGCCCTGCCGGCCAGGCCCATGTGCTCCCTGCTGCCTCCTCAAGGCCAAGGACAGCCTCGCTTCTGTCTCTGGCGCCCTGCAGCCTGGAGGAGGTGCCAGGATGGCACATGCCAGACACAAGCCCTCCTCGGCCCATTGGGGTGGGCGCCATCCTCCGTCCGGGCTCCTCCGTGCCATTCTCGCACGCCCTGATTGTTTTCGGGACGTCTCTCTTCCCAGGTCTCCCCTCACCTCTCCCTAGTGAGCTCCTGGGGAGGCTGCCCGCCCCCACGGGTCTTCTGCAGGCAGGCCAAGCACTGCCTCACTGGGCCCCCCTCCTCGGGAACTTCAGGGGAAACGGAGCCCCATTTCCCTTCCCAGCGGGGCCCCTGGGGTTTGTCCAGTCTCCTCACACTTGAACTCCTCTGGTCTGGCTCTGTGGGTCTGCCCTGCTCATCGTCCCCCTGTTCCTGCCCGACTCGGTCGGGGCCCACCTTCTGCACGGACCGGCGCTTCCCCTCTGCATCCGTTCCATCTGGCAGGATCCACGGGCGGCACTTCATAAGTGCCGGCAGACAGCCTGCCCGGGCCAGCTCTGTCCTTGGTGCCAGGGCCCGGCAGACCCCTCGTGCCCTCTCTTGCTGGCCTTCCAGAGCCGTGTCGTGGCCCCTCTGTCCTGGATCTGGCTTGGGGGCAGCTGGCTGAGCAGTGATGAGCAGGAGCCCCCCTCTGGCCTCCAGGGGAGCCTCTCCCCCTCCACACTCGCCTGGCAGCTGGGCCCTGAGGAAGAGAGAGAGCTCCGCTCCAAGCCCTCGGCTTCCCTGGCACCAGATGCCCGGCTACTCGTGACCAGAGTGCCCTGTGAGGTCAGAAGGGAAGAGGGCGAGCAGGCCGCTGGGGGGCCCCCATGGGCCTGGCTGGGTCTCAGGACTGGCGCTGCGGAGCCAGGCCATCGTGCCCTCGAGGGGTCTGCTGACCACTCACACGTGCCAGCCTCTCATTCCAGAGAGAAGGCCCGGGGCAGACGGGAGGGAACAGCAGCCACGGAGGCCCTGGGGGCCTGGGCCCTCTTCTCTGGGCCAGGGGACGGAGTCTGCCCGTCGGCCCTGCCGTCGTCCCTTCGGGGGCTGGAGGGCTTCTCACGGCTGTCCTCGTCCTGCACACCCGACGCCTGCGACCCATCTGCTCGGGGATCTGCCCGGAGATCATGCCCTGACACCCCTGACAGCCCAAGCTCGCAGGCTTTCTGGTGGGATTCTTTTCTGGCTAACTTTCCCGATGGCCGGGCGCTGTCCCACTGACCAGAGAGCCCCGACGGGGCCTAGAGGTGTAGGTGGAGAGTCCAGCAGCCTCACTTTCACAGAAGCGGAGTGTGGGGGGGACAGAGCTGCCTCCTGCTGCCCTGTGGAGGTCCTCGCAGGCCTTGTTCTTCCAGCCTGGCTTTCCTTGTCCGGGGATGGGGCGGCAGTGTGGTGCCAGCCCCCCTTGCTGGGGTCTGGAGGCGCCAGAAGGAAAGGGGGACGGACAGCCACGTGGAGGGACCCACGGCCCACCGGCGCTCCCCATGGGTAGAGAAGGGGTGGTGAAGTCCCCCCCCATTCATCATTTACTTCCTGTCACCCCCCAGCGTGCAGAGAGCCCCGTAAGGTTTGCCGGGGCTAAACGGTCCCTGTTTGCCCACTGAGGAAACCAAAGCAGACAGAGGTCGAGTGACTTGGCCAGCTTCCCAGCTCGTGGGATTGGAACTCGGGTCTTCCTGACTCTGGGCCCAGAACTGGTACACGGAAACTGTTATTGTCCTTTTGAGGGCCTGCGACGAAGCGACCAGGCCAGCCCAGAGGATGTTTTGTGCCTATTTGGCCAATAATCGAAAACTTTGGGACGCTGAAGAGACCCGAAAAGGAGCCTGCGTTCCTGAGGGCAGATTTCTGCGTGCCTAGATGGGCTTCGTGCTTTTGGCTCAAAAATACTACGGAGAGTTTATTTCCAAATGCCAAGCTCCTTTTTTCTATCAGTAAGCCTTTGTGTCATCTCCTTGGCCCCCACCCCAGGGGAGAAGAGAGGCGAATGTCCAGGAGCCCTGATTCCTGAGCCCGGTTGGGCGTCGGGGGATCCGTTGCTTCCTTTTTCAGGGCAGTCGTTCCTTTAGGTGCCGCTGCGAGGTTCTGCTCCCTTCCTTCTGGCCCAGGCCTTCCCTGAGGGTCCCTCCCCGCCCACTGGGCACCCCCTTCCTTTTGGGCTCTTTCACCTCCCTGAGGGAGCCACTATGGGTTTTGTGTGCCTCTGGCCTGGTGGAGCCCTCTTTGATCCCATTCTGGAGAGGCCAAAGAGTCCACAGGGAGTAACTTCTGGCACCCATTTCCAGGGTGCTTCCCTGCCCGGCCATTTCCCAGCTCTCCCAGCAGGGGCTGTGCCCTCTTCGGGCCCCATCTCGGGAGCCCTGTCCCCCATCGCAGCCTCCTGTGTGGCCCCGGGCTCATCTTGCCTGAACTTTGGAGCCTCTGCCCTCGCCTCCTCCTCCTCTCCCTAGGCATGAGCTCTGCGGTCATGCCCACCCTTCCTCCCTCAGAGCCGATTGGGAGGACCTCCATCATGTCCCTCTTGGCCGCCCTGGGGAGGCGGGCTTCCTCCCTGGCCAGGAGCTCCTGGTTCTTCTGGGAAACGGCGGTCCAGAAAGGGGAGGCAGGCTCCGGCCCGGCGTGCCCAGCGTGTGCGTGTTGGGTCCTTGTGCGCTTTCACTTTAGCCAGCGAACATCCCTTTGGAGCCCGCGTGAACCGTCATGTTTTCTGTGACTGCTTGAAGAAAAGCGACATCCTCGAGGTGGGAGAAATGGAGCTACTTCCCTTCAGGAATCCAGCCTTTCCGCGACTCTAGCCAGTTCTTTGGGTTCGAGGCAGCTTTCCTCCGGGGGGGATGTTGCGCGCCCTGCATCGATTCTCGCGAGTCATGGTCGGAGGCGCTGGAGGCGCATCGTCTGCCCGGAGCTGGGCTTTGGGGCTGGCTTAGTGCTCGGTGCAGAGGGGGGGCTTCCCAGGGCTTCTCCCACTCGTTCACCCATTCCTTCATCCACTCGCTCTTTCCTCGGGACCCGCTCGGGCATTGTCGGTTCACCCAGCCTCGTGCTAGAAATGGGAGTCGATTTTTGTCTGTTAAATACGTGGAGTCTCTGCCCGATGCGGCAGTGCTCGCTCTGCTGCTGCAACACTTGCTCCATCACTCTGTCTTCCTCTAAAATCCATCTTGATAGCACTTGTACGTTCTCTGCGTTTTCTGCAAAGGCCTCATTGGAGATCTTGGGCAGTTTCCATCCACTTCCCCAGAGACTGCGTTCATTGGAAAATCCTTCGTTTCCTCCTTACCTTAATTACAAGCCGTGGAGCCGTGCGCAGTTAACTGTTGCCCAAGTTTCATGTAATGACGTGCGTCTCGCCCCATACAGGGTCAGACACCAAGTACCACTCACAGTGGGAAGTTCACTGTTGCCTAGTTACCTGTCTTTTTAATTCGAAATATCAGGCATTTGGATAATAGGCAGCCCTTAAGCTGTTCAGTGGTTGCGCCTTTTACTTTTGTATTAGAGCCGTGATTGGGAGGGGGATGTCTCGGGGAGGGGGGGGAGGCCTCTGCCGAATCCCTAACAGGGTTGAATCCGCCATTTGGGGGGAGGCCTGGCTCAAGGACCATAAACGATGCCCACCAAGATGGAGCCGTGGTAGCCCATGCCGGGTCTATGCAGAGTAACTCAAAGGGTTGAAGTTGGACTGCAGGATGATGTGAGCAGCCAGAAAAATATGACCGATGATGGGGAACAAAATGACGATGTTCAGGGGAGGGAGAGAGAGACAGAGAAGAGAGGGGAGAAGAGAGGGAAAGAGAGGGAGAAACAGAAAGAAAGAGACAGAGAGAGAAAGAAGAGAGGGAAGGAAGAAGAGGGAAAGAGAAGAGAAAGAGAGGAAAAGACAGAGAGGGAGAAAGAAAGATGAAAGGGAGGAGAGGCAGTGAAATAGAAAGAAGGGGAAAGGCAAGAAAGAGGGAGGGGAGGGAGAAAGAGAGGGAAAGGGAAAGGGATAGAGAAAAGAGAGGAGACAGAAACAGAGGCAGAAGAGAGGGGAGAAGAAGAGGGGAAAACAAAGATGAAAGAGAAAGAAGAGAGGGAAGGAAGAAAGACAGAGAGGGAAGAGGGAGGAGAGGCAGTGAAATAGAAAAAAAGGGGAAAGGCAAGGAAGAGAGAGGGAGGTAGGGGAGAAAGAGAGAAAGAAAGGGGAAAAGGATAGAGAAGAGAGAGAGGAGACAGAGACAGAGTGAAAGAGGAAGAGAAGGGGAGAGGCAAGAAAGAGGGACACAGACAGAGAGGCAGAGGCAGGGCACCCTTTATGGGAACAGCATTGTGGTTCCTGTTCGAGCGTGGTCTTGCATAGCCTGCCTTCATCTGGGTGACAAAGATCTGAGGGTTCTTTTTAGCACAGCCCCAAGTGAGGGACTCCCCCCCATGGAAGCCCTTGGCTCCCACTGGTTTTCAGCTCTCCACAGATAACACGTGATCTTGCCTTCCCAACGATCCCATCACCCATGCCAGCCAAGCATTTCTTCCTGCAGCCGCCATGTCCTCTAGGACCTCCCAGGGTAGGAGGGAGACAACAGGCAGAGGAGACCTGTGTAGGATAGAGGACAGGTCTTCTTGGAGGAGGCATGAGCAGTAAGCATGAGGGCGGGCAGGGGCAACAAGAAGTGGGCCCTGAGGATCCTGGTTTACTGGAGATTTTGTAGCTCTCAGAGATTTGTCCTAGGGGACATCCTCCTCTCTTGTCTCAGAGGACTTCATCACTCTACCCATGGTGGGGCAGAAGGGAGTAGATGGAAAGTGGATGAGGGAGAGAATGAGCATGACAGTAAGAGCCATGGCATTTCTCTGGCCTTTTAAATTTACCTCAGTTATCTCTTCTGGGCCTCACAACCGCCCTGGGAGGTAGGTACCAGTTTCATCCCCATTTTATAGATTAGGAGGCTCAGATTAAAGAGGGTAAGAGACTTCTTGATATTTTATTTTTTTATTATTTTTATTTTTTAGTCTTAAAATTTTTTTAGTTAATTTAATTAGAATATTTTTTCCATGGATTCACACAGGATTCACGTTCTTTCCCTCCCCTTCCGCCACCCCCCTCCCATAGCTGATGCACAATTCTATTGGGTTTTACATGTGTCATTGATCAAGACCTGTTTCCATATTATTAATATTTGTACTAGGGTGATCACTTAGAGTCTACATCCCCAGTCATGTCCCCATCAACCCACGTGATCAAGCAGTTGTTTTTCTTCTGCGTTTCTGCTCCCACAGTACTTTCTCTGAATGTGGGTAGCGTCTTTCTCATAAGACCCTCAGAATTGTCCTGGGTCATTGCATTGTTGCTAGTAGAGAAGTCAGTTACATTCAATTGTGCTACAATGTATCCATCTCTGTGTACAACCTTCTCCTGGTTCTGCTCCTTTCACTCTGCATCAGTTCCTGGAGGTCGTTCCAGTTCACATGGAATTCCTCCAGTTCATCATTCCTTTGAGCACAATAGTATTCCATCCCTATCAGATACCACAATGTATTCAGCCATTCCCCAATTGAAGGGCATCTCCTCATTTTCCAATTTTTTGCCACCACAAAGCGTGATGATAAATATTTTTATACATGTTTTTTTCTTTATTATCTCTTTCGGGTATAAACCCAGCAGTGGTATGGCTGGATCAAAGGCTAGACAAGAGACTTCTTAAGGGTTACACAGTGAAGAAGTCTCTGAGGCAGAATTTGAACCTGGGTCCTCCTGACTGTGTCCAACAGGTCCTCTCTTGCCCTATTTTGCTGTCTTTTAAATTAAAAGAATGCAAATACAGACATGGTCTCTTAATAATGGTTACTTCAAGCATCTAAGGGTACCATTTAATAATGGGTGGAGGTGGGCAGTGAGGTCATCCTGAAAGAGGATCCAACCGCTGAAATCTGGAGAGAACCTGGCTCACAGCTGAATTAGAGCCCTCTCCCCATCCTGTGAGGTGCTGCTGCTCTCTGCCTCTGATACTTGGGGAGATCCTTCACTTTCAGGGTGAAACTGCAGACTCTCAGCCTCTGAGCTTCTGGCTCTATAGTCAGGTGAGGGACTTCCTGGGGCATTGCAAGAGATACACCTTGAACCCTGACCACCCACCCAGCTTGCCCCATTCTCCTTTGCTAGACTGGCAAGCTCTTGAACCCCCGAACTGCTCTGGCTTGCCAACAGTCCCAGTTGTGTTCTTCAGATTTCTTTTGCATAGGTCAGCAGCATCTCCTACACATCTAAGATGTAGTGAGTTGGGCCTCAGTTTACCTTAGCCTTAACCCCATTCTTTAGATCTGATCTCGAGATGAGAGCTGGGGCTTCTTTATCTTTGAAGCTCATGTTTCTCCTCAGTGCAGCCTGTCCAGTACTTGGTCGCTCCTAGTGAATGAGTGAAAGGTGGCTCCTTGCTGCCTGGCTCTCTGTCTCTGTCTCTGTCTCTCTGCTTCTGTCTGTCTCTATCTCTCTGTCTGTGTCTGTCTCTCTATCCCTTTCTCTCTCTGTGTCTCTCTTTCTGTCTGTCTGTCTCTCCTTGTTGCCAAGAGAAGAGATCAGAAGGGAGACACAATCAGAACTGAATTCCTTTGAAAATGTTCCACTTTGTAATAGGAAGCTTAATAGTGAGCTTAGATTTAGGCTTAGATTTAGGTCTTGAACTGTAGAAAGTTGTGCTTCTCATTGAAAAAGCCTTCCTAGAGCTTATGTCTCCCCCTGCCTTCCTCCCCTGCGCCTTGCCCAAGCAGGAGATTCCTGAGCCCGCTGCGCCTTGATTTGGGGGCTTAGTTGTAAGCATGAATGAATGAAAATCCATTGATCTGCTCCTGCAGGGGAGACAATTGCATGAGAATAAGCCCTGCCATAAGGCATGGGGGAGGCCCCAGATCCTAAGGGTGCTGCAGGGCCCTCGTCTAGGGGTCTGATAGGCCAGTTTTTCTCCATCAGTCAGGCAACGAGCATTTATTGAGCACCCGCAGAGTCGGGGTGCTGTGCCTGGAGCCAGAGCACAAAGGATGACTCTGTCCCCATTCCCAGGGGAGGTGCCATTGTCATGAGGAAGCCAAGAAGTGCACAGGGAAGTGTGGACGAGAGACATGTGGAGGGCATGAGGACAAAGCCATTTGGGAGGAGGGCTCACACTTGGCTGTTGGCCTCACCAAGCAGAAATGGATTCTCGGTTTCAAGTTTCTAAAAGAAGTTGCTGTAATGGGGCCGGGAGGAAGAAGGGCACCAGTCACCATTGGGTTTATTTTCTTCCTTTCAAGGGAAATCGCCACTTTGGGCCTGAAGTGCTGAAACTATTCTCGGAGGCTTGGGGGTCAAGGCTTGGGCTCCTGGGGAACTTGACGAAAACGTCACGTGCCTCGGCATTTAAAAACTTCGGAGGCTCCTCCCCATCTGTGTGGACGACTCCCAAATTGGCCAACCCGCACCCATTCCTTGGATTTCCTTCCCGCATCTCCAGCTTTATGCTGGCCATTCCTCTGGCACCTCAAATTCTATGCACCCCAAAGAGAACCTTAACCCTGTGCCTTCTTTAAGCTTCACCATTTCCATCGAGGAGGCTGCCATGTTCCCCCAGCCCCACCCCTCAGAGCCCTCTTTGACTCTTCTCTCTCCCACCCCTAGGGATTTGCCTCCATAATATCTCTCCCATCCACCAGGACCACAAAATGTTGGGGTTGGAAGGGTCCCCAGAGGCCTGCTGGGGTCACCCCTACTCAAACATAGTCTGGCTCAAGCCTGCCTTGAAAGCTAGATTTCATGTCCCTCCTATGGTCAGATTGGAGCCTAAGCTGCCGCCGAGTCCAGAATGGCATCTGGGCTTCCACACAGCGGTCCCACCGGTGGTCTTGCCACCTTTCACTCGTCACCTTGTCATGGTTGCCTCCTCTCCCGTGTCGCCTACCTGGTGCACGTGTTCCTGGAGTAAGCCCTGCCTTAATCCGTGTGGCCCCGGCAGAACGCAAGTTGTTCTAGGCCAAGGGCCGCCGTATTTGTCTTTGCGTCCCTTTCCCCGAGCCTTGTCCACAGCGCGTGATCTGCTTTGGACAGACAGTGAGTCTCTCTTGGGGCTGAACGACTCGGCCGAGGTGGTGACGTTTCCTTGCAGTCACAGTGCAGCTCCAGCATGACTTGTTCTCTCTCTCTCGAGCCTTTGTCTTCAGGATCATTCCCGTGAGATGCTCCCATGAGCGCTATCCGCTATTGTTTCTTTGGGTGGTTTTGCTTAAAAAAAAAAATGAGGCTCACGTCCCAGGTGCCTCCAAGCAGTGCCAGCCGATGATTCTCGTGTCCTTGAATTCAGGTGTCAAGATGGCATTATCCATCCTGGAGCCTCCTGGGAAATGCAGTAGATGGAAACTGAGTCCCCACCCCAGATTCCAAGGTCTCCTTTAAGTTCCTCAAGGAAATAGAATTCCATAGGAAATTCCAGAGGCTTTTTCAGCTCCAGGGCTGAATTGAAGCCATACATTGCCTTAGGAGTTTTGATTCGGGCCCAGGAGAGAGGCTGATGGTTCAAGAAGATCAGAAAGTGTAGGAGAATTCAAGTGCGGAAGTTCCACGGTGAAAACCCCGGAAAGATCACTGGCCTGAGGTTCCGAAGGCTGGATTGAGGCTGACGGCCACTAACCTACTGTGCCAGCGAGCAAGGCATTCCATTAGGCCTCGGTTTCCTCGTTTTGAAAGCAAGAGATCTCTGAGCTCCCTTTTCACTCAGAAATTGGATGAACCTGGGATTGGAACCAAGTGATCATCCTAGAGGAGGTCTCGGTTCAGAAATGCATCGGCTGTTCTTTGTGTGAAATGGGACGCGGCTCACTTCAGACGGTGAACGCTGCTTGCTTGGCGCGAGTTTACGTTTTTGTGGCTTAATTGTGCCACTAACCCAGAATGTTGATTTGACCAATTAACCCGGCCAGCAGGTGCAATTGGTGCCCCAGGGCTGGGGCATGTGAAGGAGAATGAAGTACCTTCCTTAGGACCCAGGAAGCAAGAGAGTGGACAAGAGATTAGAGGCTGGAGAATTGGACTCGCTGACCTAAGTAAGTTCTAGAAGGGATCCTCAAAAGAGTTGGTGAGGGAACTGTCTGGGAAGGGAAGCGATGATGACAGAGCCTTCATGTCTTCATTAAGAACAAATCAGGTCATGCCAGACTAACCAACCTTCCCTCCCTCCCTCCTTCTCTCCCTTCCTCCTTCCCTCCTTTCCTCCTTCCCTCCTTTCCTCCTTCCCTCCTTTCCTCCCTCCCTCCCTCCGTCCCTCCTTCCTTCCTTCCCTTCCTCCCTCCCTCCCTC
>NC_058133.1:926484-1007630 GCF_016433145.1 Gracilinanus agilis
AGAGAGAGAGAGAGAGAGAGAGAGAGAGAGAGAGAGAGAGAGAGAGAGAGAGAGAGAGAGAGAGAGAGAAGGAGAGGGGAGGAGAGGGGGGAGAGAGAGGGAGAGGGAGAGAGAGAAAGGTGGTCTTCATCCAGTGTGTGTGTGTGTGTGTGTGTGTGTGTGTGTGTGTCCACTTTCCTTCATGTTATCAATCATGATCCCTCATCCCTGTGATGCCAGCCAATTATATGATTTATTCTCTTCTTTGCCCAAGGCTTATAAAAATGAATTCCCTCTTTCATTCAGGGGTTTTGGCTAGAAGCTGAGGCAAGCCATTGGCCTGCTTTATTGGCTGGTTGTGTCTCTGCTAATAAACCATAATCTTGCATGGAGTAACATGCCTCGGTTTCCCTTTTTGTTAAATTTAACTCACAACAATGTCCTTCCCCATATTTTACTCAAAGAAGCATTGGATCTTGGTCAGAAGGAAACTAGGAGGCCATTTAATACAAACTGTACCCGAGGAAGAATCCCTCTACAACAAGTAGTCGTCTGGCCTTCACTGGACGGCCTCTGGGGATGGGGGACCACCACTGTCCACTGTAGCTCACAAACAACATTGGCTAGAAAGTGCATCGAGGCCTGATTGGTGTGAAGAGCGAATCCTGCGTATCGGAGTCTGTGCTATTTGAAGTTATGAACCTCTGTGGTCGTCGGGATGACAAAGCAAAGTCATTGGTTCCAGCGCAGTGGAAGGAGGGTGTGTACGTTTGGAGAATGTCACTACATCTGGATTCATGATTTGCCTCAGCTGAGATCTGGCTATTTCCTTGGGTCAAGCTGCAACTTCCAGCTCTTCTCCCCATTCTGTGCTCTGGGGCTAAGCAGGATGGATCCAGTCCCCACTCATCCCATAGGGCAGCCCTTTAAGAGCTCGGCCATAGCCATAAAGGCCCCGTCAGACCCTCTTCCCTGGGCCAAGCACCCCCACCCCCCACCCCTTCCTTGTTCAGAGGACCTTGAGACCTTGACTAACCCAATGTGTTTGTCCTCGGCCATTCCACATCTTATTGATTGCGTGGATCCAGCACTGAACACCGCGCCCTGGGCAAAATGGAGCAGGGATCCCCGCATTCTCACCAGAAGCTCTGCCTCCCCTAATGGCGGGGTCCTGACTCTGTGTGTGTGACATTAGTCTGGCAAGTCCTTGAGACCCTTCTCAGAATTATGCCGGAAACGCCCCACACAAAACCTAAAACCACAGGGGAGACAGTCCTATTCAATGGCATGATTTCAATGGACTTTTAAACCCCCAACCTCCCAGATCTCAAGTTCAGAAGCCCCAGCAAGGATCCCCAAGATGGCTTTTGCTTTCTGCTCGCCATATATGCTAGATTCCTCCTCAGTGTGGAAATATTCTACTTTTTTGCAAGGACTTGGTGATAGCCAGGCTTGTTCGTTATGTATGTTCTTATACATATGGAGTTGATTATTTGGCTCCAGTGTAAGATCCCCATTGGTCTCCATTTGGCCCTGGGTTCAAGCCTGGCATATTGATTTTGGCCCTCATTCTTTCCTCCAGTGTGGATGCTTGCTCTCCCTCCCAGTGCTGTAGATTGGAATGCTGATTGCAGCCCCTTCCCAGGACTAGAGGAAGGATCAAGTGAATTAACAGGGAAGGAGCCAAAGTAGCCAATCTTATTATGGGAGCTGTTGATGAAAATGCCCAACAGCCTAGGATGGAGCCTGGAGGTCTGGAAGCACTCCTGATGCTTTTCTATCCTCCCCAGCTCCTCAGTGGGTCCAAATGGACAGGAGGGACTTGGCTGGGTGGCTGCTTTTGCCATGAAATCAACATGGGGACGATGGCTATGGATGCCGCCTCTGAAGGTTGCTCCACAGACATCTGCCCCAAAATGGCTTAGCAGCTGCTGTGGCCCGGCTTCACCTGATGCTTCTTCACAGGGCTGAGTGAAATGGACTTTTCTCGGGTCCAGACGGACCTTTCCTCCCCTTCTTCCTCATCAGTGATCCGAACAAATGGAAACGTCTCATTTAGTAGCAGTTGTGGTTTGAGCCACTTTTAGAGCCACTTTTAGAGCCATTTCAAGTTGCCAGCCAACTCGCTTTGCATATTTTCATTAGCAACTGGTGGCAGTTCCCTTTCTCTGTCCATCTATGCTAATGACCTCATCACTTTGCTATAGCAAATTCAACCTTTTCTAAGGAATTCTGGGAATGTGAAGCCCCCCTCCCTTTGAGGCTTAGCTCTTGGGGCATCTTCTGGCTTCTCGGAGTCCCACCGTGAGTGCCATCTCCCTCTTCAAATGGCCTTATTTGTGCTTACTTCGTGCCCCCTCCCTCAAGTAGAAAAGAGCCCCTCGAGGGCAGGAACAGTTTAGTGTTTGCCTCCCTCCCTCTTCTGTGCTTTCATACATCCCCCCCAGGACGTTTGACCTTGAGGCTTCCCACCGCCACAATGGTCTCCCATTGCCTTTAAGGCGGATTCCTCTGTTTAGCTCTTGGATCTCTTCCTAGTCGGGCCTCCTGCCTTTCCAGGGTCCTCAGTCCTCTCTGGGTTTGCGCCATATTGGACGCCCAACATGGTTCTCCATGGCGCTGTCCATGCCTGGAAGGTTCTCCTTGACCCCCGCTCTTGGAGGCCCCAAATTCCCTCAGACTGAACTCAAGGGTGGCCTTCTCCAGGATACCTTTCCTGGTCCTTCCACCCCCTTCCCCAGAGGTGGTTATCCTTTGTCAGTGAAGTGCCTTGAGGCAGAGACCTCAGCCTAGTGCCTGGCACGCGGTGCTTAATAGCTGCTCATTGATTCCGGTCTCTGGGCCTCAGTGTTTTTATCTGCAAAATGGGTCCTTCTAAACCTGTTGTCTCCTCTGTAAAATGAGTGTACTGAGACCTATAGAACCCATTTGGGGACGCCATTCAATTCCATTGAGAACCATTTTTCAGGATGTGCCATTCAGTGGAGGCCGGCCATTTCTGCCCAGGGGGAGCTGAAGGGGAAATGATGGTGTTCCTCTTCCAACCCTGCGTCCCTCGGGGGGCCCCTGACTGCTTCCACAGCAGCTCCCCAGGATGCTGCGCTTCTCTGGGACATTTCTAGGGCTTCGGGTGAGGCCATGCACTGCCCTCACCACTATCATCCCCCTGGAAAGGAGGAGGGGAGGCCTGGGGAGCAGAGGCCTGGACAGATGCCTCTGTGGCTGTTCTTCCAGAGCTCCTGCCGGGCCTCTTGGAATCTCCAGGAATGGGTTGGGAAAAGGCCCCAAGCCGGAAGCTAGCCAGAAGGAGGGGCTCTTGGGAGGCAATTTGAGAAGGCTCCGTCCTCCCCGGCCGCACGGGCGTCCTGAGCACAAGTCCTGTAAGCTTCACTCCCAGCCAGCTGCCAAAGGCATCTTCCTCATGGGCAGAGCAGCTCTGGCCAGGACACACCCTGCTTGGCGCCTTTCGGGGCTCCCTGGTCCCCCAGGGCCAAATGGCCCAAGCTGTGGCTTTTAAAGCTCCTTGTGCCCGGCCCCTCTGGCCCTTCCAGGCTCCCGAGCGGCCCCTCGGCCCTCGGTGGCCTCCCTGGCCCGGGGACGGCGGCCTCCTGGCCAACTCTTCTCTGGGTGGGGGGAGCCCCTTCTCCCCAGCTCCCTCTTTCTACGGGGGCGACCTTCCATGCTCCTCCTTCATTCTAGGTCCTCGTTCTCTGTTGAGTCTCTCCTAGTAACTTCTCAGCCATCCCGCCCAATGCTTTTCTGGGCCGGACGGCACGATCCTGGACTGACTTTTGTCTGTCTTTACACACTGCCTGTTCCATGGAGCCTGGCACGTAGGAGGTGCTTAGGAAGTGCCCGCCGATGGACCGGCTGAGCCCCGGAAGTCTGACACTGGCAGAGGGAACTCCCTCGTGAGGAATCTTTCTCTACCAGAGTAAGCCGATCCCTCCTTCATGGCTTCTCAGCTTGGAGAGCAGGACTTGAACTCGGCTCTTGATCCACCCTCCACCCACTGCCTCGTGGACACACAAGGACCCACACTTCCCCCACACAGGCGTATGCAGGAGGGGCCTTCGTACACTCTGTCCTAACTAGCGATGCCAGAAAACTCTCAAGCAAGTTCCAGCTAACACTCTGCGTCCCAGACACTGCCCAGGGCAGAGCTACAAAGAAAGGGACCAAATGCTGGTCTAACCACTGGCCTAACGCTCACGGGGCGAGCGAAAGAGGAAGGAGGCCGAGAAGGAGCCGCTGGGGAGAGAGGAGCAGAACTGGAGGAGGCACGAGAGGCCGGGGCGCTCATCGGGCCACAGGGAGGCCCAGAAAAGGAGGCCCGAGAAGAGGCCGTTGGCCTGGACCGAACAGGGCGAGTCAGAGGTCACTCTTGTCTGTGGAGCGGATGGTGGGAGGCCAGATGGCCGAGGCTTTAGAAGAGGGCCAGAGGGCCAGAGAGGGCTTCCTCAGGGAGCTTAACGAAGGGAGGGCCCTGGCAGAGATGGTTAGAACAGGGGCTTTGCTGTTGTGGCTTTCCTGGGTTGGGGGAAGAGGGGGGTGTCTGCAGGCAGCAGGAAGGGAGCCCAAGAAGCCTGGGGAGGGAGGGTGGGATAGTGGGGACAGTCTGCTGGGGAAGCTGGCTCAGGACCAGCACTCGAAGGAAAAGATGGAAGAGAAATGGGAGCTATGGAAGAAAGAATGGCAAAGGCAGTTCACAGTTTGGCACAAGAAGGCCAAAACCTTGCCTGAGAATTAGGATGGGCCCCCTCGAGGCACCTGGGGGCGCTGCAGGGGGGTGAGAGCCAGACCCAGAGGCAGGAAGCCCTGAGTTCAGCTCCAGCCTTGGATGGGTGACGCTGAGTAAGTCGCTTCAGAAGTGCTTTGTGTCTAATTCCTGTTTGCCTCCGTTTCCCCAAGGGAATTTTGTGGGGATTCAAGCTCAGCTTTGTGCCTGGCACAGCGTATTCCCTTCTGCCCTTCTTCCAAGCCTTCCTGCTGAGAAGACCAGAGCCCCATAGAAGCTCTGAAACAGCCACACGTAAGCAGGAATGAGCAGCGTCTGTTGTGCGACACGCGTGGGCACGATCCACGGGCCTCCTCCGAGCCCTGAGGTCGCGGGGGGCAGGGAGACGTGTGGGACGAGCCAGGGAGAGGAAGGGAAGAAGAGAAAGGGAGGGGAAGGGGCACGATTGCCTGGATCGGCCCAAGCAGGCACCCAGACAGACGAGGAGGAGAGGCCTTAGCGCGGGGCTGACCCTGGGACCCGCTGATCAGAGCCAAGGGAGGGAAGAGCCCAGACGCAGAGCTGGGCACAGAGATGCCTGCTGCTGGGCCGGGGTGCAGAGGCAAAGGAAAGAAAGGAGAAGAAGGGGTTCGGGGGCTCTTTGGCTTTTCACCTGTAATGCGGGATCCATGCAAGATCTTTTGCATTTGCAAACTCAGCTGAGGCAATCCGGGCAGTGAGGGGAGCGGAATGTTGACCCAGCAAGTGCCTGTCTCAAGAGCTGGGACTATAAACGTCCCTGGAGACCAACCTGGGGGTTCGGATTTCCTTGCTCTCTCCCAGACACCCAGCTACCCCCGGGAGGAGGGACTTGGTGGGAGGTGGAACGTGGGAAAATTAGTTAGCTTAACCTCGCCAGAACACCCCTAAACCAGGTCACGACCCTCCTTTATCAAGCTGGTTGGCCTCTACATCAGGGCAGTGGAATTTATCCCGGGCCGAGGGGCTGGTTCCCTCAGCCTGATCTTACCTTCTGAGACCCTCTGCCAGCACTGGCCATTCACCCATAGCAACAGCTTTTCCAGACTTCAACCCACGTCCCTCAGTTTATTTCTTATTTTTTTATTTTTTTTAAACCCTTAACTTCTGCGTATTGGCTCCTAGATGGGAGAGTTGTAAGGGAGGGCCATGGGGGTCAAGTGACTTGCCCAGGGTCACACAGCTGGGAAGTGTCTGAGGCCAGATTTGAACCCAGGACCTCCCGTCTCCGGGCCTGGCTCTCCATCCACTCTACCCAGCTGTCCCCTTCCCTCAGTTTCCCTTTGTGTTAATAAACCCCTTGGCCTGATTCTGAGAGTTTCAGTGATTCATTTATATCATCAACCAGGGCCAGGGGTGGAGGAGAAGGAGGGTAGTTATCACTTGTTTCCAGAGGGCTAGACCAGGCATCCATTTTATTCAGGAAGTGAACCAGGTTCACTTCCTGTGGGCTTCCGGTTGGTCACCTCCCTCCTCACGTTAAAGGAGCCTCCAGACAGCGGGGAGACTGGCTGGTCATCTCAGTTCCGGCCCTCGCGTCCCTGGCTGTCCCAAACAACAAATACTGGTGGCGGGGGCTCCCCGGCCCAGGAGACTTGCAGGCACCACCAGCCCCCCTCTGTTATCAGCCTTGTTGAGCCCCTTTATCGCACACTGCCAATGCTTTGGGATCCCAGTTGGGGTTTTCTTTGCAGAGACTGCAGGGATTGAGCCATTTTATAGCTGAAGAAACGGAGGCCCACAGGATAAAGTGACTCGCCCAGGGTCACCCAGCCAGGACGTGTCTGAGGCCAGATTTGAACACAGGAAGCTGAGTCTTCCTGGCTTCAGGCTGCACCGGGGTGGGGGCGGGGGGGGGTTAGTGAAATATGACAAAGGAGAGGCGCCGTCCACGCCGGAGGGTCGTCCAAATATTCGCATCGTTTGGAATTCTGCAAAGAAGGCCTTTGCTGGCGAGCTCCCATCAGGACGCCCATCCCCAGAGCGGAGGGTCGCCAGAAAGGCCTGTGGAGTCCCAGACGCTCAGGGCAGCCCTTCGGCCGTGCCGAACTGAGGACGAAGTAGATGCCGAGCGGCGGGGGGCGAAAACGGCCTGGGGTGCGCGATGGGCCGGGCCTGCCGGGAGCCCAAGAAGACTCGCAGACTTCCGCCGAGGAGGAACGTCAGCCAAGAGAAAGGGACGGCTCTGGCGGCTGTCGCAGCCGCGTAGCTCTGGGACGGGAGCTCGGGAGGAGGCTCGCTTCACCCGGCATCTTCTCTGCCCCCTCACCAAGCTCGGCGGGTGGCTGCGGGGCAGCGCCTGGAAAAGGAGACGGTCCCCAGCGGACGAGGCCGGCCACGAGAGCTGCGGGATGGCCGTCTCTGGGCAGCCGGACTCGGCGCTGGCGTCTAAAATCGCCCTCGAGGTGGGACGTTGGTCTGGGCGGCTGCGGGGCTGAGGAGGCTCGTGCCAGCCTGGGCTGTGTGGACGCCAGGGGGACGGTGATAGGCCAGGAGCCGAGGGGCATCTCTGAGCTGGCACGTGCCCGGCAGCAGGGGATGGCTAGGTGGCGGCTCGGAACACGCATCCTGACGGAAAAGACTGAAGGACGAGGCGGACGGCAGAAGGGGACGTCGGGACTCGGCGCGTCCGTCTGTCTGACTTGTTGGCCGGGGGTGGGGAGCCTTCGCCCACGCTGCATGGGCACTCCGCGGGCACCGCCAGGCACCCAGGCTGTTCCTGGGCCCTCCCTCCTGCCACAGGCCAGGCGTCTTCTTCGTGGCTCACACGTTTCCCTCCGGGCACCTTCTCAGGGCTCCCTCGTTGGCCAGAAGCCGGCCATAGTCCTAGAGCTGGAAGGGAAGCCCTTATTTCACAGAGGCAAGTCGTTGGGGTTCCCCCTTTGTTTCCAAGAAGACCCACAATGCCATGGGGCGGCGCAAGAAATGGTTTGGGGCGAGGCAGTCACACGAGGCCATCGGCCTCGCCCTCTCTCCTGCGGAGTCAGTAATGGGCCCGAGACTGGCCAGGCAGACTCACGGTGGGCAGCAGGATTTGAATCCAGACCTTCTGTCTCTAAGGCCGGTGCTCTTTCCACGCTACTCCGCTGGAGCCTCCTCGCACCTCCCAGGCGCTTCTCCGTTGCCTCTGGGGGCGCTGCCTGGGGTGTGCCCCGACTTGTGGGAAAAGTGTTCCATCCCCGAATCCCAGATTGGGAGGGACTTCGGCCGCTTCGACTCCGTCCCCTCCGGGAAAGGGAAATGGGCTGGAGCCGGTCAAAGGGAACGTCCCCCGCACGCCTCCTCCGCAGCGTCTGGGGCCTGGAGTTCAAATTCTCCCGCTCTGCTGCCTTATCTGGAAAATGGAAGCAATGCTGGCCCCGAGGCAGGCGGGCAAACCTCTGCACACTTTTAGGGCTTTACAATGTTGGGATGAATTCCGTAGAATTCCTGTTGTGGTTATCGTCGGTGACATCTGGAAGTCTGGGGCAGCCACCCCGGATCACGAGCCGTGTGCCCCTGGGCAAGTCACTTCCCCCCACCGCCTAGCCCTCACCTCTCCTCGGCCCTGGAATCTACGCACAGCAGCCATTCGAAGGCAGAAGGTGGGAGTGAAAAATTGTCTCCGATTTTAGCCCAGAAACATTTATTAAGGGCGGACCGTGTAGACGCTGGGAATGCAGACACAGGCAGGAGAGGAAGGAAGGAAGGAAGGAAGGAAGGAAGGAAGGAAGGAAGGAAGGAAGGGAGGGAGGAAGGAAAGAGAGAGAGGAAAAAGGAAAGAAAGGAGGGAAGAGAGGAAGGAAGGTGGCTGGTTCCTGCCCTCAAGTCGCTTCCCTTCTAAGGGAGAAGCCATTAAAACAAAGGGGGGGGGGAGAGCCAATGGAGCCGCCTGCAGAAGAGCCTGAGCAGCTTCCTTAAAAGGAGGCGCCCAGTGGACAGGGAAGGTGCTCGGCCCGAGCGGAAGGGAGCTTCCAGGCGGCCTGGAGAGGACGCGTGTCTGTACCGGCCTCTTAGCGGCTGCCTCAGAGAAGGGGTCCCTCGACGTCGCCAGGCGTGGCCGCTCGGGGCTCCAGGCCTCGTCCTTCCGGGCAGGCACAGGGAGCTTCTGCTGCCCCAGAGGTGCCGGGCGCCTGGGGCACTCACGGGAAGAAGTCCAGGCCAACCCCCGTCTCTTGCTTTGATGTCTGACACAACCCCAGAACCATACGGGAGCCTCGAACCCGAGCCTGGGACTCCTGGGAACTTCTTGGGGAGGAAAATGCAAGGTGGCAAAAAGCCTCCATGACTTAGAGTCACAAGAGGGGGGCCCGGAGCCTGGAAGAGGAAGGCTGGGCTGGGCCAAAGGGGAGACTTGAACTCATGTGGTAGAGCCTGAGGATGGTGAGCGGGGCAGCCCTCTCAGGTCAGTGCCTAGAGCTGCCTAGAGCACTGCTAAGTTAGGGGACTCGCCCAGGGTCACACAGCCAGGCTGTGGCAGGGGCAGGCCCTAAACTCTGCCCTCCATCTGGAGGAACTCCTCAATAGGGGCTGGCCACGCGCTCGGGCAGCTCTGGTGGGGCCCTCCGCCCCGTGCTCGACTGGCTCTGATCCTCGGCAGGGCCTTTGGCTTCTCCAGCCTCCTCTGCCTCTGGTCGTGCCCGGCGCCCCGCAGAGGCCATCTAAACCCTCGGGACGCCCGCTCCATCCATGGGCGCACATGCCGCTCCCTCTTCTCCAGGGCTTCTCTCCTGCGGAAGAAGGAAGGTTCCAAGGTTCCGTGTCCTCCGGCAGGCGAGTTGTTGGGGTCTGGCCGGCTCCCACGGCTCAGCCCAGCCTCTTCTCAGGAGCCGAAGGGCTCGCTGTCTTCCCCCCGTACAGCCTGGTGTTTGCCCCCTGCAGGAGGGGAGGCTCAGTGACGCCCCCTCCCTCCCCAGCTGGCTGCTCGCTCTCCACCCCTACCACCCCCGCCCCAGCGCATGCGCTGAGCACACCCCGGATTGGCCAACGTCAGAATGGGCCTGGGTGCTCCGCTCTGGGCCGGCCGCACCACCAAGCGTGGTAGAGGGTCTGGCCCTCCCCCAAAGCCGCTTCCTTCTTTCCAGGCTGGAGTCGCTTTTATCCACCCAGACTGGCTCGCCAGCCTGCAGGCAACATTCTCAGGGAGGACAAGAGCAGGCGAGCCAGGCCTGCCTTCCGGGCCTTCCAGCCTAGCCTGGCCACACAGCACAGAACTCCCCACTACGAAGGCCTCCCGTGACTAGGAGACACGAATCCCCCCTCCCACCTTCAAAGAGGACTGGCCCCTCCTCCCGGCTCTGGGCCCTTGTGGCACTCGGGAGGGGGGCAGCCAGTGAAGCTGGGACGCTTGAGAGAGGCCGCCTGGGAAGGATGAACTCATCAGGGGAGGAGAATTTCCATGGAGAGCAATTGAGAAATTCTCCAAGTGGAGCTGATCCACTTTACAGGTGCACCTGCAGGTGCACACACATGTACGTAGGTCCAGAACACGCATGTCACGTGGCACAAACATGCCACACATGTGCACGAGCATGTGTGGATGCCTGTGTGTGTCTCCCTCTTAGAGGTGGATAAAGGCCTGGAGTCAGGAGGGCTGACCTCGCTGGGGGACCCTGGGCCAGGCCTTGGGCTCTCTGGGGGGACAGCAGGAGCCCCCACGTTTCCCATGCTGACAGCGTCACGCATGAACCCCGGGGGGAGCCCTTTGCTGCCCTTTCAGGTCGGCCCGCTCGAGTTTCTGGAAGCGCATCTGGGCCTTCCTGGAGCTCCCACAGGGCACCCCTGGGAGCCGTGGAGGCGGTCAGCCGCTCCGGGCGGCCTCATTCTTGTCTTCTGCAGATGGAGGGGAGGAGCTGGGTCAGAGGCTCTCCTCAGGCCAGCCCTCCCCTTGTGTGCCTCCTCGGCCTCAGCGTCCTCGTCCGTGAAATGGGCCACCTCCCAGGGTTCCGGGCAGGCTCCCTCCGCTGAGATAACGGACATGAAGGGGTGAGCCTGAGGCGGCGCTGCAGGGACAGCCTGGCGCAGTGGCTGGAGAGGTCAGAAGGAGTCTGGCTCCAGCCCTTCTGGGGGCCCTGCACCATCCTAGCCTCCCGGGGCCCCGGTAGCCCTGCCTGCAGGCCGCAGAGGCCCAGAACCCATTATTTATTCCTCCCTTCCGAGGGTCTCCCTGGTCTCCCCGAGCTCCGGTCCGGCCTGCGCTCTTCCCGTCTTGGGCAACGGCGCCCGGCACGCTCGCCGGGTCCCCGGATGTTCAGCCATCCGCATGCCCCGGGGCATGCCCTACGCCCAGCACTGGGGGAGCTCGAAGGGCCGAGTCTGAGCCGAGGGGCCCCCCTTAAGCCGAGGCCCTCGAGCTGGTTTCCCGGGTCTTTGGGTGCGGCCCGAGTCGTGGCCCCGAGTTCGGAAAGCGTCGAAGGGCTCCAGGACCCGGGAGAGGGGAAGGGCTGCGTGACGGCTGCCCCCGCTTTCAGGAGGAAGTCCAGCCTGGCTAGAGGGGCCCCGAGAGCCACCCTGGGGTGGGGACGCCCAACACCCGCTAACCATGGCGGCAGCTGCTGCGACCTCCCGAGCTGCGCCCAGAACCGCTATTTCGAGGGTCCTTGTCACGTGACTTTTCTCGGGCGCTTCTTCCCACTGAAGGTTCCTCTTCTACCGGCCCATTTCTGGTGGCGCCCCTGGAAGCCCGGAAGGGTCTCCGCGCCGCCCCGGCCGGGCATCTGAGCTCCGGAAAGCGCAGAGGCGGGCACACGGGGGAGGCCCCGAGCGCCGAGCCGCCGGCCTCTCCACACCGGGAGCGTCATCACTGATCTGAGTGCGTGTCCGAGGGCGGCGCCCGGGCCGGAGGCTGGCCCTGGCGGTCTCCTGCACGGCCTCTGAGCGCGCCCCACATTTGGCTTTTTAACGGCTTAACCCAGTCCCTGCCCTCGCCATGCCGGCTCGCACACGGGGCCTCCTTTGGAAAAGGGATGCTGGACGGGCAGGAATTGGACCTGTTGTGATTCCGAGTCCTGGGAACGAGGAGAGAAGTCCAGGTGTCGAGGCAGGAAGACCTGAGTTCAAATCCTTCCTTGTGTTTCCTGGGTAGCCCCCGGCAAGTCGAGACCTCCAAACTGTCCACGTGGGCGAGGATGAGTCTAGAGAAGGCCGACTCCGCCCTGAGTCCCTGCCTCGGATGCTCTTTTCTTTCTTTTCTAACCCTCCCCTTCCCTCTTGGAGTCAGTACTGTGTATGGGCTCCTTGGTGGAAGAATGGTAAGGGCGGGCCATGGGGGTCAAGTGACCTGCCCAGGGTCACACAGCTGGGAAGTGTCTGAGGCTGGATTTGAACCCAGGACCTCCGTTTCTAGGCCTGGCTCTCCATCCACTGAGCCACCCAGCTGCCCCCTGGATGCTCTCTCCTTAAGGAGCCCCAGCTTACTAGTCCCTGCCCTCTGGGTCACCCTCTGGCCAGCAGCTCCTCCTTAGAAGCCTTCGTTTCCCTGAACCAGGAAGTCCCCGACGTGGCCGTTATTTTCTCAGCGTGAGGCATGGAGCAGGCCGAAGAAATGCTCTACTGGCTCAGCCAGCCAGCCGGGCCTCCCTCCCTCCATCCCCCACCGCCTTCGGTGCTTTCCTTGCGGGCACGCTGGGAGGCCCGAAGGAGGCGACGCACGTCCAGGGCTCTGCAGACCCGGCGGCCGTCACTCCTTCCGTGTGGGGGAAGGAACCCTGGAGGTCCCGGCGCCTGCCTTTTCTGGGAGGGGGCTGGGCTGGGGAGCCCGTTTCTGTGCCCTTCTGTCGCCCCATTAAATATGGAGGGAGAGGAAATGGGGAGCCATCTGTGTTCCACAGCGAGAGCAGCTTTTAGCGGCTGCAGCCGCGGGCGGCACGAGGTCACCTTCGCTTCTCCCACCGGTGGCGCGTCTGCCTTTCGGTATTTCACACGATCAACAGACCCTCCCGCAATGCCATCTCGGGGAGGGCAGGGGGAGACGAGTAACGGAGCCAGGCCGAAGCCCGGCTTCCCGACGAGCCAAGGCAGGTCTAGCTTCCCTGCCAGCACCCAGAGGCCCCGCCCACGCCTGCTCCCCCTTTTCCTTTTCCTTTGGGAGACCCTCAGAAGACCGGAACTGCTTTTGGCTGCATGGGGCACCCCATGATATCTACTAGCTAAGGAGGTGTGCAGGGGCGAGTGGGGCCAGGCTCGGGGACCTCCTCCCCCACCTCCCGTTCGTGCGGCTGGGAGGCCGGTCGAGACGCTTCCTTGCTGGTGTAGGCCAGCAGCACCAGCGCAGGAAGTGCACTCGGTCTGTGCTTTGGAAAGCATCAGATCCGGTGGGGAGCGTCTTGGAAACAACCTGTCGCTAGTCAGGAGAGGGCGGCTCTGGAGCAGCGATGGCGAACCTTTTAGAGGCCGAATGCCCAAACTGTGGGGGGAGGGAGGAAGCACGCCGTCGGGCTGCTGCTCAGAGGAGAGGTCACGTGAGAAACGTCCTCTGGCCTGCTCTGGCACGTGTGCCGTGGGTTCAGCAGCATGGCTGAAGGGAGTAGGGAGGGAAGCCTGGCGGCCACAGACAATAGCCGACAGGCCAGTAGCCATGCCGCCGCTTCAGGGGCCGCATGCTGACTTTCTCCCCAAGGGCAGCTAGATCAAGCTCATCTCTCTGAGGAAAGAGCCCGTTTTGGTTTGGGGTTGGCGACCCTCAGATCTTTTTTTTCCCTCCCAATAGCCCGGGGCTCCTCGCGGGAAAGTCTGGCTTAAATGCCCCCCTCCCCCCCCCCCCAGCACTCGTTATCGAATGAAAAAGGCAAAAAGAAGCACACAAGGACACGTCAGCTTAAAGGGAGCCTCCCCAAGCCATCAGCGACTTTCATTTGAGACAGAAAAAGAAAACCACAAGGCGAGAGTGTAGAAAAACCAAGCCAGCGCCGGCCTCGAGTGTCAGTAAAAACCCCTCGATAAAGAAATACTGTCGAATTGCGTGAAGAAAGTCGTGGAAATGAGCTCCTGGAAAGCCACCTCCGGGCTAGCCGAGGCCGCCTTCTCGACGCCCTACACACGCGGTTCAGAAAGATGGCGGGAGTCGGCTCTCAGGGTAGGACGCAGGCTGACGGGCCGCGTCCTCTTGGAGGTGTGACTGTCAAGGGATGGCGGAGGCCGGAGAGAGCCCGACTGTCGTCCACCTGGCGGCATCACTGGGCTGGATCCCATCCGGGTACGTTGGTGTAAAAAGGGCAAACAAGCCAGGCGCCGCCTTACTTGAGAGCCACACCTCGCACCTACGTATTCGTTCAGGGGTTTAACCTCTTGAGCGCTGGAGTGCCGGAGCCGTCCTCAGCCCCTCGGCCTGGCCAGCCCCGGGTGAAGTGGAAGAGGCCGAAGGCAGCAATCGAGGCGACGGCAATCACAGCTTTTGGCATTCGTTCTTCAGAACCCGGGTTTGGTCTCTGGGCGGTTGGTAGCAAGTGATTCTGGCTTCCAGTCCGGTTGAAAGAAGTGGATGTTGAATGCCCGGGCCCAGCTCTCAAAGACCCGCTTCTCCGTGATGAACCGGTGATGGCTCCCCTTCCGGCCCCGCTCGTGGGAGATGTACATCGTGCATTCGTCAGGCCCCGAAGGTTCGTAATAGTGATAAGGTACCGACGGGTGATTGGGGTCCCTGTGGGAAGGAGAAAACACCGAGAGTAAGAGGCTGAAGCCAGACAGCTTCCTGGGACGGGCGGGCAAAGGGTGTGCCCGTTAGGGAGCAGACCAGCTCGCGCAGTTTCCCCCCTCGTTAGACCAAGTGTTAGCAGCTGTCATATCAGACATTTAAGCAAGAAGCATGTGGAGGGATTCTGTGCCGGCAGCTCTCAGCAAGGAGAGATTCCAAGGGGATTGTTGGACATTGTGGCCGTCAGTGTACCACGAAACCCTACTCTACCAGTGGGGGAAGTCACCGATGCTGGCCCTTCTCTAGCGGCCAGGCGTGGCTCATGAAAACATCGGGAAGCACATTATGGAGGAAAGAGCAGAAGTGGAATATTCAGCCTGAAATGTGAGGATCTCGAGTCAGATCCCAAATGGAGCACATTTTGGATTTTTTAAATTTTTTTAGTTTTAGAAAAATTTCCCATGGTTCCATGATTCCTGTTTTTACTTTCCCTTCACCCCCTTCACCCCCCCCCCCAGCTAATGCGCATTTCCACTGGTTTTAACATGTGTCATCAATCAAGACTTATTTACATATTATTGATAGTTGCTCTGGTGTGGTAGTTTCGAGTCTACATCCCCAATCATGTCTGCCTCAACCCAAGTGTTTAAGCAGTTGTTTTTCTTCTGTGTTTCCACTCCTACAGTTCTTCCTCTGAATGTGGGCAGCGTCTTTTCCTTAAATCCCTCAGAATTGTCCTGGGTCATTGCATTGCTGCCAGTACAGACGTCCATTACATTCTATTTTACCACAGTGTATCGGTCTCTGTGTACAATGTTCTCCTGGTTCTGCTCCTTTCACTCTGCATCACTTCCTGGAGGGCTTTCCAGTTCACATGGAATTCCTCCAGTTTATTACTCCTTTGAGCACAATAGTATTCCATCACCAGCAGATACCACAATTTGTTCAGCCATTCCCCAATTGAAGGACATCCCCTCCTTTTCCAGTTTTTTGCCACCACAAAGAGCGCGGCTATAAATACTTTTGTACAAGTCTTTTTCCTTATGATCTCTTTGGGGTACAAACCCAACAATGGTAAGGCTGGATCAAAGGGCAGATATTCTTTTATAGCCCTTTGAGCATAGTTCTAAATTGCCAGCCAGAATGGTTGGATCAGTTCACAACTCCACCAGCAATGCATCAATGTCCCGATTTGGCCACATCCCCTCCAACATTCATTATTCTCCCCTTCTTTCATTTTAGCCAATCTGCTAGGTGTGAGGTGGTACCTCACAGTTGTTTTGATTTGCATTTCTCTAATTATTAGAGGTTAAAAGAGATAGGGAAGGTCATTACATCCTGATTAAAGTCAGTATAAACAATGAAGAAATATCAGTACTCAATATGTATGCACCAAACGGTATAGCTTCCAAATTTCCAAAGGAGAAGCTAGTGGAGCTCAAGGATGAAATAGATAGCAAAACCATACTAGTGGGGGACCTCAACCTTCCCCTATCAGATCTAGATAAATCAAACCAAAAAATAAATAAGAGATAAGAGAGGTGAATGAAACCCTAGAAAAATTAGAGTTAATAGATATATGGAGAAAAATAAAGATAGACAAAAAGGAATACACCTTCTTTTCAACAGCACATGGAATATTCACAAAGATAGACCATGTAATAGGGCATAGAAAAGTGGCAAACAAATGCAAAAAAGCAGAAATAATAAATGTAACCTTCTCAGATCATAATGCAATAAAAATAGTTATTAGTAAGAATACATGGAGAGGCAAACCAAAAACTAATTGGAAATTAAATAATATGATTCTCCAAAATAATTTAGTGAAAGAACAAATCATAGAAACAATGAATAATTTCATTGAAGACAATGACAATAATTAGACGTCTTACCCAAACCTATGGGATGGAGCCAAAGCAGTTCTAAGGGGAAAATTTATATCAACGAGTGCATATACTAACAAATTAGGAAGGGCAGAGGTTAATGAATTGGGCATGCAACTTAAAAAACTAGGAAATGAACAAATTAAAAATCCTCAGATGAAAACTAAATTAGAAATACTAAAAATCAAAGGAGAAATTAATAAAATCAAAAGTAAAAGAACTATTGAATTAATAAATAAGACTAGACGCTGGTATTTTGAAAAAAACAGATAAAATAGACAAAGTACTTGGTAAATCTAATAAAAAAAGGAAAGAAGAAAACCAAATTAACAGTATCAAAGAAGAAAAGGGAGACCTCACCTCCAATGAAGAGGAAATGAAAGCAATCATTAAAAACTATTTTGCCCAATTATATGGCAATGAATGTAGCAATCTAGGTGATGTGGATGAATATTTATAAAAATATAAATTGCCTAGATTAACAGTAGAAGAAATAGAATACTTAAATAATCCAATATCAGAAAAAGAAATCGAACAAGCCATTAAAGAACTCCCTAAGAGAAAATCACATTTTGGATTTTTGACCTTGGTCAAGACAATTAGCTATTAGAGCCTGACATTCTTCAGAAATGAGGGATGACTGGCACGTGGTAAGAAATCTGGGGTGACAAATCCAACATACTTGATAGACCACAGAGGAAGAATTACCGGAGGATCTAACCTAGAATCACCCAAGATGTGAGGGGAGGGTTAGGTTCTGACCTGAATTCTTGGAGGGAAATTTCACATCAATGTGCTCTCAGTTGCATTAAAGGGGGAGGAGTCAAGATGATGGCTTAGTAGCAGCAAAAGTTGAAACCTCTCTGACTCCTTCCAAACCAATCTTTAAAAAGAACTTCATAATGATAGGAGTCAAAAACCAGCATCAAGATGGAGTGAGAGGGCTCTCCCAGAGAACACAACATGAAAGATAGGCAGAGAGAGTTGATTCAGGACAAGGGGGAACTGGAAGCAAAACTACACATGGAGGAGTGTTGGCCAACCCTTCCCCCACCCCAACCACATCTGGTTCCTGGCCTGGGCATAGGCCAACGTTGGGACTCCAGGATGCAGGCTACATCAACAAAAGAGTACCTCGAACCCACCCCCTGAAGTCCCAGGTCCTGGCACCAGCCTACCAGAGAAGTCTGGAAGTCCATAGCTCTGGGCCCTTTCAAGCCTGCCTTGCTGAGGTAAAAGACCTAACCCATGGGCAAAAGAGCTCATGGTGCTGAACCCTGCAAGCCAGCAGCAGAGGAGACAGAATCAGCATTTTTCAGAATTCCCAGTCCACAGGAAAAAAAAGGATGGGAAAATGTGCAAACAGCAAAAGAAATTCCTAACCCTAAACAATTTCTATGACAACAAAGAGCAAAACACATAATCAATAGGGAATGGTGAGACCCAAGCAACCACATGCAAATCTTCAAAGGAAAAAAAATGGAAATTGGGCTCAAGTGCTGGAAGAACTCAAAAAATAATTCAAAAATCAAATAAGACAGGTTGAGGAAAAATAAGGAAAAGAAATGAAAGTAATGCAAAAGAAAATAACCGTTTAAAAGCAAATTTGGTCAACTGGAAAAAGAGACACAAAAATCCAATGAAGGAAAGAGTTCCATGAAAAGTAAAATGGACCAAATGGAAAAGAAAGATCAAAAGGTCATGGAAGAAATTCAGCCTTTAAAAATTAGAATTGGGCAAATAGAAGCTAATGACTTCATGAGACATCAAGAAACAATAAAATAAATCAAAAGAATTAAAAATATAAAATATAAAATATCTCATTATAAAAACAAACAACCTGGAAAATTGACCCAGGAGAGATCATTTAAGAATTCTTGGACTACCTGAAAGTCATGGTCATATACATTAGAATGTAATCCCCTTGAAATCAGGGACCATCTCTATTGTTCTCGCTCTGTCTCTAGTTTTTAGCCCTGATCCTGGCTCATGGGAGGCACTTAAAAGCTGGTCAACTGACTGACACACTCCAGCCAGGTAGTTCCTGAAAACATGGATGCAAGAGTTCTGCCTAGATTCTGCTGTACTTTCTTCCGGCCGACCCTGCCTTCTCTGTTGGGCTTGGATACTCTCACGAGAAGCATATTGGCATGGTGCAGAGCAGTCTGATGACACTCTCTCTTTCCTTTTTCTACTCTACTAATGGCTTACATTCATAGGGCGCTCACTATATACCAGGCACTACACTTTACAATGATAACTTCGTCTAATCCTCCCAGCAGCCTTGGTAAGTAGGTGCTATTATTATGCTCATTTTACTAAAGCAGAAACTGAGGCAAACAGAGGAGTATGAGATTGGATTTGAACTCGGGTTTTCCAAATTCCAAGCCAAGTGCTCTATCCGCTGTGCCATCCAGCTGCCCCTATCTTGTCCAGTCATATTATATTCTGAGGGCTGCTAGGGTGTGCATTGGATAGAGGGCTGGGCCTGAATGAAGTCAAGAAGACTCATCTTCATGAATTCAAATCCAGCCTCAGACACTTATTAGCTTTGTCTCCGTTTGCCTCAATTCCCGTTTGCTACAATTCCTGTAAATATGAGCTGGAGAGGAAACTGGCAAACCACTCCAGCATTCCTGTCAAGAAAACTCCAAATGAGGTCACCACGAGTCAGATGTGGCTGGAAAATGGCTAAACAACAACTAACTAACTTTTTCTAGCCTGCAGTGTTGAGTTACACCATGCCGGTCATTTCCGTCTCCATTTCTAACCAAGGAACTCGAATGAGCTTGGCGGCTTCCTCAGCCAGGTCATGATAACTCTTCTTTTTCTTTTTTTTTTTGAAGCCCTCACCTTCTGTCTTAGAATCAATACTGGGTATTGGCTCCAAGGCAGAAGAGTGCTAAGGTTTAGGCAACGGAAGTTGAGTGACTTGCCCAGGGTCACACAGCTGAGAAGTGTCTGAGGTTGGATTTGAACCCAGGACCTCCCGTCTCTGGGCCTGACTCTCCATCCACTGAGCCACCCAGCTGCCTGCTCCCCCCCCCCCCCATGATAACTCTTCTTGAAAATAACCCATGGATGGTTCTATCTGCCCTCTCAAGCCATTTAATTAGTGAACATCAAGGAAGTATTTATTAGACGCCTCAGCACCAAGCAGACAAATACAGGCCTTGCCCTTAAGGGCTTACATTGTAATGTTGCCTTAAAGGCAGACTTGGGAACAGTGACAGGAAGGTCCAGAGAGGCAGATGTAAGCCTAAAATGCTTACCGATGAGAGCGTCACCTCGTTCCAATGGCCGGGCTCTCCCTCATGGGGGGTTTCAAAGGCAAGGCTGGACGACACACACAATTCTGGCTCAGCCAATCCTTTTACGTGTGGCCGCAGCGCTTGGGGATCCCTCGTGGTCATAGGCAGGGCTATGCGACCTCTGGGGTCCTGATTCTGTGAGGGTTGGCAGCCCCTCCGTGTCTCCTAACGGTCCCCCTCTCTTCCTCTCATGCGACTTGGCTGCTGCCAGCCGCATTGTGCCACCCGTCCCTGCGCCGCCCCACAAGAGCACGAGCAGCAGAAAGACTCGGCACGTGGGAGGGGCCCAGAAACTCTCCGAGCCAGACCAGAGACTCTGAGTGCGCTTCTGTGGTCTCCCCGCAACCTCCCCAGCCTCCAGCCCAGAGCTGCTCACTTGGCTCAGGAGCGTCAACAATGCGCAGGCGGCTGTTAGAGGAGCCGCGGACAATTCCTGGGCCAAAGATGGGAGAGTTTCATCAAAAAGGGTGGCGGCTGCCTCGGACGGCAACAGACCTTGGACCGGCTTCTCCTTCTCGGCCGAGTTCCTGCCAGAAGATGCATCTTCATTCTATTGCCTTAGCCACATGCCGCCCTCATGAAAGGCGAACCAACAGCGTAGCAAATGTTCTCGAGAAAAGATGGAGCCCGGCAGCAGAGAAAGGTGGACGTCGAGGGGAGGCCCACCAGGCGGGGGGAGGCTGAACCAACTGGCATATGGCGGCGAGGGAATACGACTGCCCGGTGGGAAGCGACGAGCGGGCTAATGAACAAAATTGAGAAAGACGTTCATGAGATCACGGAGAGTGAAGCGAGCAGAACCCAGAGAACGTTCTCTACTGCAACGGACTTCAATTTGAAGCCTGACTCGTGAGTGGAGAAGGGACTGATGGAGAGAAACTCGCTAGACATACTTCCTATAGTTATCGTTGGTCACGGGGTGCCTCCTGGGGCGCGGGGAGGGGCGGAGATAGCTGGGAATAGATTCAGGCGTAACTTGTTCACATCAAAGTCAATAAAGTTTTATTGATTTAAACTAACTTTTATGGGTACGTTTTGTTTTTGAAGTCGCCCGCCGTTGCCATCGTGCCCTTTCCTCCTTTCCCGGAAAGCTATCCCTCAAGCAAAGAATAAAAAGGGGGGATTCGGTTTAACAAAACTCAGCAGAAATATTGACACACTCGGACAAAATGGACGCGCCCCAGACACAGCCCCCACTTTTGCTCTTACACCCCCTGAATTTCTTATTTGATCCCCCTCTCCACTCCCTTCTGTGGAATAGTTATTTATAAGGAATAACATCCCTTCTAAAAAGGAAAAGGAAGAGAATCAGTTCTACAAGATGAATGCAGATGCCGTCAAAGTCGGACACCTTTGGGAGTCTGCCTCATCCACGGTCTCCCGCCTCTGGGGACGAAAAAGGAGGCGAAAGTGTCTTCTCCTGGCAAAGCGCTTAGGGCTGCATTGGGTCATTCGATGCCATAGAATTCTGTTTGTTGTCAGTCGCCTCCGTTCGCATTATTGTGCTCATAGTTTTATTGTTTTCCTGCCTCTGCACCAGTTCATAAAAGTCTTCGGTGATTCTCTGAATTCCTTCCGGAGCAGCAAAGCTCCAACTGGACACCATTCGCTGAGGCCCAGGTGATGAGTTTTGATCTGATTTCCAGGTATTTGCTACTCTAGCAAGGCCAGCCAACATGTACCGAGTGCTGACCACCTATGTAGCGGGCTCTATGCTGGGCTTTAAGGACAAGAAGAACGGAAGCACAGCACACGCTCTAGCCTTGAGGAGCTTCCCGGGAAAGACGCACCAGGAGCATTAAGATCCTGAGAGACGACCCTGAAGGACCAAACAAACTTTAAGATGTCTCGAGCGCATCGTGGCCAAAGCAAACGTCCCCTCCTCCAGATTTCCCTGTCACTGTGAGGGCACCATCACCGCCCAGCTAGGCTTGCAGCCAAGGGGCCAACCTCACCTCCTCACTCTCTCACCCACCATATCCAATCCGTAGCCAAGGCGTGTTGATCTTACTTTGACAGCATCTCTCACATGAACCCTCTGCTCCAGTGCAGGCCTGTATTACCTCAGGGCTTTGAGGGCTCAGACCCTCTGGTACCACAGGCTCTTCCCACACCAGTCCAACCCTCAAGATCAGCTATCAAAAGGACTTTCCTAAAATGCGGAACTCCCATCCCCTACTCAGTAAACTCCAGTGGTTTCTTCTCACCTCCAGGATCCAACAGAAAATCCTCTGTTTGGCATTCAAAGCCCTTTATAGCCTGGTACCTCCTCCGCCCCGCCCCCATGATCTTTCCCGTCTTCTTACATCTTCTCCTTTCCCCCATCTCTATTGGTTATCTCCAATTTAGCCTCCACAGAGCTTCTTTGGACACCATCATTTGCATGTTGTCCCCCCATTAAGTGGTGAACTTCTTGAGTGCAGTGAGAGTCTTTTGTCGTTTGCACATAGTAGGCTTTTAAGAAATTCTAATTGACTGAATGACTTTAGTAGAAACTTGTCAGACAAATCCTACGTTGACTTCAATTTCACAAGTCATCCTGTTTGGGGTGCGAGCCGAAGTTGTGCTGCATTGGCACCCTGAAGAGGGAGGCTTTGACTCCCCCATGACTCGTGTTTTTAATTGGATCCATCAAAGTTTAGAACACATTGCTGGAAGGAGGCTGGTGACAGACACTTGATGTTTGTAAAAATAATGCGTGACTGACAGGGAGCAGATTGTCGAGAGGGTAACTGAGAACCAGCAGAAGGAAGCCAAAGCCGCCATGTCCTTCTCCGTGGAAATGATATCCTGCAAAACCGACCTCTGCGTTTATTTTTGAATGATGACAACGACCAAACTGACCCGTCGTGGCTTCCCATTTCTCGGGCTCCTGCCCATCCATGAACATCTTGCCCAACTCATGTCACCGTCCCCACAAAGTCTTCCCGAATCCATTCTCCAATCCATACAGCCATTAAAAAAGGCCTTTGGAATGATGAACTGGAGGAATTCCATGTGAACTGGAAAGGCCTCCAGGAACTGATGCAGAGTGAAAGGAGCAGAACCAGGAGAACATGGTACACAGAGATGGATACATTGTGGCACGATCGAATGTAACTGACTTTTCTACTAGCAGCAATGCAACGAGCCAGGACAATTCTGAGGGACTGATGGAAAAGATGCTGCCCACATTCAGAGGAAGAACTGCAGGAGTGGAAACACAGAAGAAAAACAACTGCTTGATCACATGGGTTGATGGGGATATGATTGGGGATGTAGCCTTGAAACGACAACTCTAGTCCAACTCTCAATAATATGGAATTGGGTCTTGATCAATGATGCATGTAAAACCCAGTGGAATTGCGTGTTTGCTACGGGGGCTTTGGGGGATTTCGGGGAAAGGGAAAGAACACGAAACATGTAACTAGGGGAAAATATTCAAAATAAAAATAAGTTCTAAAGATAGATTGAAATCAATAAAAGTAAAAGAGACCTTTGTCCTCTCGGGGCACTTAGCCATCGCCAAGGTATTTACGTGTCTCACTTTGGACTCTATTTATCGAGACTTGGGCCACGTCCTCTGCAGGACTGTGAGCATCATGCGGCCAGGGGGCGCATCTGTCCCGGTTGGGAATCTTCCCGCTGCCTGGCACAAGGATGTTTGGCAAGCAGAGTGGGCTCGCTCCTCTTCAGCGGAGGAGGGGCTACCCTGGTTGGCTCCGTCCCGGGGGTCACGACTGGCAGCCGTGGCTGGAGAGGCTAAAGCACATTTCCTAAGAATTAGAGTCGTCCAAATGAGCAGGCGCTGCCTCTGGAGGTTCTCGAGGCAGGACGACCAATCGCTGGGCTACATTAGAGAGGTTCTTGGTCAGGTAGACGTTGAACTGGATGGTCTTGGCCGTCACTTCCATCAAATGAGATGATTAAAAAGTGATTCTGTGAGAGCCACGGAAATAGCACGGCGCAATGGAAGGGGTACTGAACGTGGAGCCCCAGGACCCGAGTTCTAATCGTGGGGATGCCAGTGACTCCATGTGTGGCTGTGGGTGGGTCACTTCACTGTTGGCCTCGGTTTCCTTCTCTGCAAGATGAGGAGGTTGGCAGAGATGGCCCCGAGGATCCTTCCAGCTCTGAAGCCTGCATTGCGAATTGGAGGGGTTTGGAGCCATTTGCCAAGCTCTGGGCAGCTTCAGATCTTGGTAGTTCAGAGACGTTCTGGCACTTGACCGCCCAAAGGCTCCGGGGGCTCCCCCACCCCCACCTCCCTTTCCACAGACGTTTCGGGTTTCTAGACTGTGTCGATGAGCAGCATCGTTGCCTTGTCAAGGCCAGGAGAGACTCTGGGAGGAGAGAGAGGACGTGCGGAGCTCCTGGGGAAGATGGCAAGTCGTGCGGACAGGCTTTAGCCATCAGCCAACAGCAAGGAGGGCGGCAGAGGCACCGGGAGGGCACTTGTCAATCATCGGATTGCCGAGGCGTTTTGGACCTCCTCCGCCAGGCAGCCTTCAGGCCTTCTCGCTTTGTGGATGACCCAGAGAGGGCAGCGCTGGGCATGGCTGGGGAGACCTTCCAAGAGCCCCCCAGGCTGCTCCACACTCGCGAGCCGAAGGACAGCCAAGCTGCGGCTTCTCTGATTCTCCTTAGCATCTCCCTCCCGCCGGGGGACGGGATCGGCCAGAGCGTCCACCCCGGCAGCCATCCTGGAGGCAGCCGGCCAGAGTCTCCTGGCTAGTGAGCGACAGGACCTTCTCTAGGGTTCCCGCAGCTCTTGGCCGAAGCCCCCCTTCTCCGGGAAGCCTCCTCCTCGCCGAGATTCTGTCCCACTCCCCCCCCCCCCCAGCTTGTTCCTGCCATGCTGCATGGGAGCCTCAGGGCTTAGGCCAGGCTTCGCATAGTAGGTGCTTGACACGGCACTAGACCGGCTTAAAGCAATCCAGCACGCAATCAGTAAGAATTCAGTATTCAAACCTCTCACGGTGCGGGGGGTGGGGGGGTGGAGCATTTATTAAGCTCCTACTGTGTACCAGGCACTGAGCTAAACACTTCATCTCACTGGATCCTCACGACAATCATCAGGAGGTAGGTATAGTTCTTATCCCCGTTTCACAGTTGAGGAAACTGAGGCAAACCGAGGCGAGTGACTTCCCCAGGGTCACCTAGCTAGTGTCTGAGGTCTGATTTGAACTCAGATCTTCTGTGCTCTGTGCCACCAACTGCCTGAAGTACAGAGACAAAAATGAACTTATTTATGGAGTTTACATTTTATCAGGGGAGACGCGTGTGTGAGACCCACATATATGTAGGCACAAGACGCAACCAGAACAGAAACAACCAGGCACCTACGTGGAGACAAAGGCAAAAGGAGAAACCATTCCTGCCCTCGAGGAAGGGAAAGAACCCGTCCACACTCCAGAGAAAGGGAATTCTGTGCCCAAGACTGCATGGTCAGGAAGTAGCAGAGGTAGGACTGGAACTCGTATCCTTGGCCAAATCCCACGTTTCCTCAATAAAATTGTTTTGTTTTGGGGCATTCCCAGCCACTCACCCCTCACCAGACTCTGGACCAGTCCAAGAAGGGGTTCAAAAGGGAGCGGCAGAAAGATGTTGTTTGTTTCTCTTTCATCTGAGATTCTTTTATGGGGCCTGGAAGGCAAAGGGTTAAATTCCAGAGGAATGGAATAAGCAGAAAGGACCGCCCGCCCGGGGACCCAGGCTGCCGGGATGTGTCTGCACGGAGGCCTTTGTGTCCGGGTGTCCCCAGAAGGTGGCCGAGTGCTCTGCCCACGGCAGGCCCACCCTAAATGCTTCCATTTTCCTCATTGCCTGGAACCTGGACCCTGAGCCGTCTGGGAGATGCTTCCATTGGAATCCCAAAGCTGGCGCGGCCTCGTATGGAGTCCCCGAGAAGCGGGCGGCCAACCTTGGCTCGGAGCCCTCCTGCCCTCCCAAGGCAGCCCACTGGACTTCTGGAGTGACCGAATGGGGAGGAAGAATTAGTTGCATCCTCTCTTCCCCCAGGAAAGGCCTTCCAGGGCTGCCGGCCCTCCCTCGATGTGCCGTTCTCCGGGTTCATCTGGCGCAGTTCTTGCCACCCTTCTCCTGTGGCTCCCTTGCTGCCTCGTTCGGCTTGCTCTCCTGTATACCGACCGATGTCTTTCCAGAAACGTGGCATCTTGAACTCAGGACATGTGGCCTGACTGTGGCGGAGCCCAGTGGGAAGAGGGTGCCTTTTACTCCTGACGTTACCCCTCTTGTATCGGTGCATCAGCGATTAAAAAAGAAGTCCTGCTTCTCGTGGCCCCTAAAGCTGCGTTTCCACGAATGGCGGCCTGCCACGCCTCCCTCTTGGCAGCTGGGAAGCTGATTTCTTGGACCCAAGTGTGAGACTTGACATTGATGCTGCTCCCACTTCATCTTATGAGCTGCGGGCCAGCTCTCCAGCCTGCGGGGGTCTTGCTTTGCTTCTCTCTCTCTCTCTCTCTCTCCTGCTCTGTCTCTTCCTCTTTCTCCACATCTCTGCCTCTATTTTGGTCTCTCTCTCTCTGTCTGTCTCTCTGTCTCACTCTGTCTCTTCCTCTGTCTCTCCCTCCCTCTTTCAGTCTCTCTCTGTCTTCCTTCCCTGCTTCTTTGGCTTTGTCTCTCTTTCTCTCCGTCTCTGTCTTTCTCCTCCAAGTCTCGTTGAGGAAACCTCACATTCTTGGGGCTTGAGGCACTCAGAACACTTATGTGCAAACAGAAAGTTCATTGAAAAGAACTCCACCTTGGATGTCAGAAGACTTGGGTTCGAATCTTGCCTCTGTGTTGACTTCTCTCTCTCCACTGTCATGCAAGCATTTAGAGCTCATGGCCGCCGGGCCTCGGGCTCCCTGTCAGCCCAGTCCTAGCGCTCAGAACGAGCTCCCCCTCGTCTTCTTTGGGGATCCCCAGCCCGGAGCCCTGGCGCCCTCCCCTCCGGCTCCCATCGACCGGGTCTGTGGTCGTTGCTCTTCCCCCTTTCTCTGCCCCAACAGATGGGGAACCGCCGGAGGGCTGGCCGGGGCCTCCCCACTTTGGTCTTTGGGTCTCTGGAGCCCCCATCGGGGCTTCACGAGTGATGAATCGCTCGAGCCGCTGCTTGCAGCCACCTGGGGGACTCGGGCCTGTCCCCGAGCTCAGCTCCATGGGGTGAAGAGGCAGAACCAGGGGCAGAACCAGAGGCAGAACCAGGGGCAGAACCAGGGGCAGAACCAGGGGCAGAACCAGCGGCAGAACCAGAGGCAGAACCAGGGGCAGAAGCCAACGGCCCGGCAGCGCCCGAAGCAAAGCTCCAGATGGAAGAGAGAGCAGACGGAGGCCGATGCCCGGGCCGGGGCTGGCGGGGCCCCCGGGGGAGGATTCCTCGTGAAGGGGCACGTGTGGCCGCGGGCGCAGGGCCTGCTTCGTCACGTGTGACCCGATCGGGAATCCCACAAGAGAAGGGGCTCAGCCGGGCCACCCTCTGGCCCGAGATTCCCGCGGCTAGAAGGGACCCGGAGCGGTGGGCGACGAAGCTAACGACAAAGGAAGAGTGGCTGGATCGCGGCGTGGCCTGTATGTCACGGGTGTGGACAGGCTCTGGACTCTGTCATTGAGGACCCCTGCAGGACGCTGTGACATACAGAGTGCTGGAGGAAGGCCTGAGTTCGAGTCCAGACAGCTGACCCTGGACAAATTATTTCAACTCTCTCTGCCTCGGTTTCCTGATGTGTCTGAGGGATAAGGATTGGGAAGACCTGGGAGAGGCCTGGGAAAGGCCTGGGAGAGGCGAAGGCAAAGCAGGGGAGGCAGCATCGCCAGAACCCTGAGCACAATCGCCATCGCCATGGAAACGGTAGCACTAGGGAGAGGCCAGAAGCTCTGGTCACTGACGAGGGCAGCCTCCCTGCGTGGGGGACCGAGGAAAGCCTTCAGCTCGTTCCCCGGATGCTCTCCGAGGATTTAGGGGAAACCCCTCAGGGTAGAGGGCGGGAGAGCCCGGGCTCTGCACTGGCACAGGAGAGGCGGCCAGGCGGGCACTGGCACCCCGCGGCTGGCCCCCTGCAGCCTCTCTCCCAGTCGTCTTTGCAGCGGGCTCTGCGCCATCTGCCTCCCCAAAGGCCTGCAGGGCGCGCCTCGCACTCCCACCTCGGCAAGAGCTCCAGAGGCCGGCCTTTGTCCGGCCTCCTCCGGGCTGCCTTCCTGCTCCGGCGTCCTCTCCTGCCCGCAGGCTCGTCTCGCCTCCACGTGGCCGACCTTTTCTCGGATGACTCGTATTTCGGCCTCGGCACCGAGCTCCAGGCTGGCGTGCTCCGGCCCTCGCCTAGACCCGCAGAGGATGGGGCGCCCCACTGGAACGATGCGGAAGGTCCAAGCGCCAGCCGGCTGGAACCCTCGTCCAAGTCGGCGCCATCGCCACCAGCCGGCCCTCCATTGGAGCCGTGCGCCGAGGAGGGAGCTCCGCTCTGACCTCCCCCTTTCCCGCCTGGCCGAGCTCCCGGGGACGCCCCTGGCTTTGGCCCATCACCCCGCGAGGGCCCAGCGGACTCGGGGCTCCCTCTCGCCGCCACCCTCTTCCCCGTCTCACGAGGGACTGGGCTCGGGGCGGCTCTTCTCTCGCCCGGCCACCCTGCTTTCCGGCCCCCTTTGGGTGTCGTGGACTGTCACGTCCCGAGGGCAGGGCCAGCCCCCTTAGCTCCCCCCCAACCCCGGCCTAGCACACAGCAGGTGCTTAATCATTGCCCACCGGCAGGCCGATTGTTTCATTTCCCAGCAGAAGCAGCAACGAGGAGCCGAACCTGCCGAGCGAAATGGGCCCAACTCCGTGTTCGCCATCTGCTAGAGATGCCGACCGGGCACAGGGCAGGGACGAGGGGGAAGAGAACCAGCCGCCCGCCACAGTCCAGAGCCGTCACGCTTCCTGCACACACACATGCACTGCACAGAGGCACACACCAACACGCTTGCACACGCATCACGCAATGCTGAGGGTTGAACGTAAAAGAAAAGCTTCCTGAGCATGCTCCGTCAGAGCCCGTATTTCATGGCGTGCTCCGAGCCGTTCGGACAAGGGCGCCATCTGGGTGCAGCGGTCGTGCTCCGTGCGCCCGTCCCCCCTCCCTTGTCTTGGATCCGTGTCCAGCCTGATGGATGGACAGAAGGAACACAGACAACGTCGGCATTCAGCCCCTCCCTGTGCTGGGGCTGGTGGGGGGGGGGCTTCCCTATTGTCCTGGCGGCTTCCCGGACGCTCTCTGGCTCGTCCTTCCAGCAGGAGCGGCTCAGTGACCTCCACAACGCCTTGGAGCTGTCCTTCGCCTTGCAGAGGAGACGTGCATTCGGTTCCCTGACGCTGCTCGCGCTGAGCCTTCGTGCCACACATGAACAGCCTGGAACGGCGGGGAACAGAGGCCTGCAGACATGCTGGCACTCCTGGGATGGCCACGAAGCCGACTCTTGGGCAGATTTGAATGCGGCGCCCGTGACCAGGGCAAACGATTTACAGCAGAAGCCGCACTGGGAAGAGTCGCTCCGTCCCTTCCGTAGGAGAGCTGCCCCGGCACTGCCGAGTCCGCGCCAAGAGAAGGGCCTCCATCCCCAGGAGAGCTGCGCCTGGTCGGGGCTCTCCCTGCTGCCCACCTGTACGTCTCGGCAGTGTCTCTGGTGCTGTTTGCTGTCTGTGCCCAGGCAAAGGGCCCCGAGACCAGCCCAACACACCGATGAACTTCTCCTGACTAATGGGCGAAGGTCTGTAGTCGGAGGGCCTCGGGCCGGACCTCTGGTGCCCTCCCGACAAGCACCTGGCCAAGCAGTTCGCCCTGCTGGAGCTCGCCTCCGCTTCCCCCTTGGCAAAAGGAAGGCTTGCGAGAGCGGCCCCTGACTCTCTGGCCCCGGATCTTTGGCGGGTACCAGAAGACCCTGCCGGCTGGCTATGGCGAGCTGCCCTGAGCCCCCCAGAAGAGAAAGAACCGCTAAACAGAGTCGCCTCCCTCTGTGAGCCCGGCTGGAAGCGTGGGCAGCGTCTGGGCGCCGGAGCCTCCTCCCGTCTTTCCCGAGAGGCTGCAGGTGACCTTCCTCATGTTTCGGGGCCGGCCGTGACGCCCGGCTGCCCTCACTTCCTTGCTCGTGCCGGCTCCATTCTGTCTCCGTTCACGCGATTCTTCTGGTGATTCTCGGCATCCGCCGGTCATTTCTCAGCGATACTCTGCTGCCCGGATGCCCGACTGCCGCCATCCCTATTTCTCTGTCTTCCATTTTCTATTCTAACCCGGCAGTGCAAGAGGCGGCGCTGAAAGGGTCCTCTTTGGAGCCAGAAGACCCGGGTTCCCAAGCCGGCTCTGCTCCTTCCCGGCTGTGGCCCCCAGGTAGGTCCCTGAGAGGCCCCTCCGAGCCGCTGCTGACTTCTCTGTCAAGCGGGGAGAGCAGACTAGATCGCCGATGCCAGCTCCGAGTCGGAAGCCTCTCCCCAACCCCTTTGGACTCGCCAACGCACTCTTGAGGAAAGACCGCCTTTGGCAGCGGACGGGCCAGGCGGCTCTTAAACGGCCAGGGAGACGGTGAGCCTGGAGTCCTGCCTGAGAGGGAGACGCACGTGGCCTGGGCCTCGAGAGCTGGAGGCTCGGGCCTCGGACGCTCCTCCTGCCTGCGGTCCTCTTCAGCCATCTTTATAAAGCAGCGCGGATAAAGGGGTGGGATAAAGGGGTGGCCAGCACGCGGAGGAAGGCCCGGGAACCAGAGACTCCCAAGGGGGGAGGGCCTGGCGGCGTCCTGTGGGGCACCGTCCACACCCATGGTGCTTTGTGAGCTACGGGGGGAGAAAGACGGGCCCCAGCCCCATAGAGCCCCCTCGGAGCCTTGGAGGGAAAGAAGGAAGGGAGGAAGGAAGGGAGGAAGGAAGGAGGGGAAAAGGGAGGAGAAAGGAAAAAAGAGGGAAAGAAGGAAGGAAAGAAGCACCCATTAAATGCCTACTATGTGCCAGCCAGAGTGCCCCAAGTGCTTTGCACATCATTTGAGCCTCATTTGAGCCTCACAGACTCCTGCAAGGCAAGGAACGATTATGGCACCAATTTTACAAATGAGGAAACTGAGGATGAGAAAAGTTAAGGGACTTACTCAAGGTCCTCCAACCCCCTGGGGTTACCAGTTGCATGGCTTGAGGTAAGTCCTTTCAAGGAAGCCCCCAACGTGAGAGGCGAAGACGACCTCACCAGGCACTCTGTCCCCCCCCCCCCCGCCTTCCTCGACGGCCACCCTTCCCAGAAGCTCCCACTCAGGGGAGCGTCCGGATTGGACGGGAAGATCTCGGGGGAGGAAGGCCGTGTCGGGGGAGGCGCCGATTTCCGGGGGGGGGGGCGATCCGCTGCCCCACAACTTCCTCATTCGGGAGTCTGACTCCGGGGAAGGCGAGTCTGCTGCTCTCCTGCTCCGGGGCCATTCCAAGAGCTGAGGAGGCCGCGGGCCGCCCCCAAGGCTCCGCTTAGTGGCTGAACCTCCTCAGTTCTTCCAGCCGGTTCCCGGATGCTTCTCAGCTGGGTGGCTGGTTCTCCCCTTGCAAGCCCTCTCGGGCTCGCCCAGGGCTCCCCTAAAGGGCAGGCCCAGAAGGAATCGCCAGCCTGGACCTCCAGGCTCTAGAGGCCGGGCCTCGCCTCCTCCTCTGGCCCGAGGCTGCTGAGGCCTCTGCAGTGCACTCTTGGCTCCGGGCGCCTCCCGGCCGGCTCCCTTCTGTGGGGCTGCATTTCCTCATCTGGGAAATATGGGGGTGGAACTAGACAATTTCCCAGTCGCTTCCCTGCTCTGACTTGCCTGGCATGTGATTGGGCCCCTCTGGGGGATGGGCCGACGGGGGCCAGAATCTCTCCCCATCGGGGACACCCCAAGCTGCCCCAAACCAGCCAGACGGCTCAGATGAAATCCTTCCTTCGGGCTCCGGCGTCCGGGCAGAGACTGGTAAGAGGCTCGATTGATGTATCGCCTCACGGTTGGCCAAAGGCTTTACCTGCGTGATCTTGTTTAGAACCCCGGGAGGTCGGTGCTATTACTATCCCCATTTTCCAGATGGGCAAATGAGGCAGACAAAGGCCAAATGACCCGTCCAGGGTCAGCCAGCTAAACGGTGTCTGGGGCTGCCTTTGAACTTGAGTCTTCCCGACTCCAGGCCTGGTTCTCGGCCCACTGCACTGACGGGTTCCCTGGCAGCTGCTGCTTCCTCAGAAGGGAAAGGCCAGCCGGCCTCCAGGAGACTCTTTCAATGGAGCCCAATCTTTGGCCAAGAGGGGACGGAACCTGGAACCCTCGTGGGGGCTCTGGGCTCCCTCCGGCCCGAAGCAGTTAAAGTGCCGAGAACGAGGGCCTGGGAATGCGCCCGTCGCACTGGAAGAGCCGGGCCCAGCGTGGATAATTCTTTGGCTTCCGATGAGAGATTTGGGAATGTGCAGCGGCGCCAGGGCGGCATCTAATAGGCAGCCACCCGCCATCGCTCTGTGCGGGCCGGCCGCTAAGCGGATGGGCGGCCAACGGCCCGTCGGAGGCCAATTCGGAAAGGAGAAGCCACACGGGACCGATTCACGGAACGAACGAACGAATGCACGAATGCACGCACGAACGCACGCACGCTCCTCGTCTCCGGACCGGGGGCTCCGCGTGGCCCCGCCATCGTGCTCGGGCAACAGCTCGGCCCTCCGGGGGCCCCAGTGCGAGAGCCTCTCAGCACCCCCAGGAGGGAGGCAGCCGCCCCCTGCCCCAAGCCCTCATCACCCTCTCCTGGCTCTGCTCCTTCTCAGGAGGCCTGTGTGCCTCCCCTGGAAGGTGGGGGGAGCCTCGCCGTGTGTCTGTCTGAATGCAGATGCCAAGGCGATGGGCAGCGGGCAGATCAATGGGCTCATCACCAGGCAGAGGGTTACCATGGAAACTTGTGAAATCTAGACTGGTGAGGAGCTAAAGAAGCAGCGTCCTTCCCTCGGCTCCCCCGAGGGGTCTCTGGGCGAGTTTTCAGAAAACCCCAAGAAATCAGGCTGCACCCTTGGGGGGGGGCGGGGCCGAGGCGGCCCACTGAAGGAGATGGCTGGGATTCCAGGCCCATAAAAACTCGAATAAAGGCAAGGGGGCAGACGAGAGGGGCAGGGAGAGACAGAGGCAGAGACACAGAGAGACAGAGACAGAGACAGAGACAGAGACAGAGAGAGAGAGACAGAGAGAGAAAGAGAGACAGAGACANAGACAGAGAGAGAGACAGAGAGAGACAGAGAGAGACAGAGACAGAGAGAGAGCACGATGGCAGAGAGGAGCCGGGCAGGGAGCCAGGCTCTGCTGAGAAAACGGTCCCGAGTGTCCTGGTCCGAGGACTTGCCTGGATTCCCTCCAAGGAGAAGAAAAGGACGACGCTCCCTGCTGGCGGCCCATCCTGGCCTGCCTTCAGCCGATGAGGATTTGGGGACTCTGCGGCAGCCCCAACAAGGCCTTCCCCGTTTTCTGGCCCATAACTAAATGCTCTGCTGCCGCCAGCCGGGGCCTTGGGGGGGCTCATTGATGGCTTCCCGAAGTCCCGTTGGGGGATCAGGCTGGGGCCCCGAGTGCCCTACCTGCAGAAGTCGGGGGGCACCATGCCGTAGACATTTATTCGGTCGCAGAGCTCTAACGCGATCGTCATGGTGAACCAGCCGGTGCTGAGCCAAGTGTTGGAGATCCTCCTGAAAGGAAAAGACACGGAAGCTTCCAGGTTGGGGAAGGAGAGGAGAGACCCGAAAGCTGCGGCCGCCGCCCCCCCCCCCCAGTCGGCTCTTACTAGGACCTTCCCTGCGGCCGCCGCCGCCACCCTGAGATCTGACCAATGAGGCAACGAGGAGAAGGGAACCGACAGACCGGGAGCTCACTCCCGACAGCAGGCAGAGCCCGGCCAGCGCCCTGCCCGAGCGGGCCGGAAGGAGGCCGAGTCCCTCGTGTCTTCCCGGAGGGCCTTCCTGGGCGCGGGGCATCTGCTCGCAGTCCGCGTGTTGGCAATGAGGCGCGCACAGAGCGGTTCGGCTCCGCGTCTTCAGCACCTCGGACAGCGCCCGGCCCAGAGCCCAAGTGCTTCGGGCCTGAGAGGATCTGGAGGCAGATCCAGCCGCTCTAAGCCCCGCCCCCAATTCCCTCCCGACTTCGGGGGAGGGCGATGACACGGAGACTCTCTGCAGGCCAGACCCTTCGGACAGCCCGAGCCACACCAGAGCCCAGGCTTTGTGGGAGGAACCCGAGCCAGGGGTCAAAGGGCACGGCTGGCGCTCCCCAGGAAACGGGCCTCTTCCCCGCCCCTGGCGGGTCGCGCCTGAGCTGCCTTCCTAAAGGCTGGCCCCAGGGGCTGCTGGGAATCGGAAGGGAGGCGCCTGGAAGCAGTGCCCGAGAATGCTTTGGGGTTTGGGCTGGCCGCGGTGGAGCCCCTCCCAGGGAGCCGGCATCGTCCCGGAGGCGACTCTGCTGGGGACAAGCCCGGCCTTTGGCCTGAACAGCGGAGGGCCCAGCTCCGGGCCGTGGCTCCCTCCTTCATTTCGTTGGAGTCTCGGCTGCCCGGGCCGCCTCCTTAGCCAAAGGCCTCACCCCCAAGGTCAGCCCGCGGGGCTTCCCTGGTGGACAGGCGGCTGAAGGGCCGGGCCCAGGCGGCAGGGCCCGGCAGGGCAACAGAGAGAGGCCTGGGGGGGGGGGAGGGGCCGCTACAGTCAGGCTTCCCTGAAGGGCTGCCGGGAGGATCAGAGAGCAAACATCTAGAATGGTGAAGGGCCTTCGAAATAACCCGGGGCGGCCGTGCAGCTGAAGGGGGCCTTGGGGATCGTCCACTGTGGCCCTCCGAGAGAGGGCCTGGCGGGGAGCTGTCCAGTGGGTAAGAAGGGAGGCGGACACTGGAGAATCTCGGAGCCTTCCTGGAGGTGGGGGCGAGGGCCGGCCAAGTCTGTCTCTGCCGGTTCAACTGGGCTCGGGGTGTGGACGGTGCTGGAGAGGGAGATTCGGGGGATGGGAGCTCATTTAGGTGCCCTCCACCAGCCCCCCCACACCTTGGCTCACTAGGGAGGAGCGCCGATGGCCACGGCCCCCCCCCCCTGCCATTTCCCGGGCTGGGGCAAAGGGGAAGAGCCCGAAGGGACGGCAAAGGCCACAAGCCATCAGCCCTGGCTAAGCTCCTTTTCCACGGCTCAGTCCTATCTTTGCAGGCCGAGATGCTCCGGAGAGCCGCCGCCCTTCTGGGAGGACGGCAGGCCCGTCATTCGCAGGCTCCATGAGCCCGATTGGGCCGACGCTCCTCCCTGGCCTGCCTTCCTGAGCCCGAGGCCTTGCATGGGCTCAGGGACATTCCCCATGGCTGGCCCGGGCCGGCCGGCAGCAGGGTGACATCTAGCGAGCCTTCCTCGGAAGAAGCAGCTGAGACAGAACAAGAATTCAGGCCGCCGGGCTGGAGAGGAGCCGGCCGTGACCAAGTGCCGCAGCCGCCGGGCCGGCGACCTCCTGGGCCAGCTTTCCACGCTGAAGGGATTTCGTAGTTGCTGGGCTGGCCCAGGCGGACGCCCGCTCCCTGCCGGCACGGCCCACCTCGGTACCCGCGACGGGACGCCTGCCCGCTGCGTCGGATGGAATTGGAAGAGCTCGGCGGCGGCGGCGGCGGCGGCTCGCTGTGTGGCCTTCGCCAAGTCACCGCGTCCTCCCTGTGAGCTGGATGGGCTGCTCAGGAACAGGCGCCTCCTTCGCATCGCTGTGGGCTTCACCGAGGCCCCAAGGGTGGCTGCTGAGCGCCTTCCGGAAGCTCTTCCGCCCCACAGGCTGAGGCCGTCGCTGCCCTTCCAGGCCCTGAAAGAGGCTCCGCTCGCTTTTTCATCTTCGTTTCCACCAATCAGCCGAAAAGTAATTCTGAATGTGCGACTTTCCAGTGAAATCGGCAACCCCCACCTCTGTCTCTGTGTCTCTGTGTCTCTCTGGCATTAGAATCAGGAACTTGCAAGAATCCGCTCTTCCCTCCCCCACTTATGAGCTGTGTGATCTTGTGCAAGTCCTTTGCCTCGTCTGGGCCTGAATGCTCTCCTCTGCAAACTGGAGATCATAAAGCCTCTCGTTCCCACCTCAGAGAGTGGGTAGCCGAGATTTGAACTCAGTCCCCGGCATTCCCCATCCAGCACGTGTTTGGCCTCCTTAGCCTCAGAAGGGTGCCTAGATCTCCCTCTCCCCAACAGGGCTTCTGGCTTTGGTGGTCTCCAAGCCAGTGGCCATTGTGGCATCTCCTGCTCCCCGGTTTAGGGGGACAGCAGCAGGGGAGGAGGCAAAGCTAGGAGCGGTCTAAGGGTCCCCTCCACAGCCCCCCCCCCCACTCAGAGGTTTCCCACAGGAGCTCGCCAAAGAGAGGGCTCTTTAGGTCTGCCTTTGGCCTTCACAGTACTCAGAGCTTCATAAATTCTGCTCATCCATCGATTGGTTCTAGCCACTGACCTGCTTCTAAACAGCTCTAGGACGTGGCACAAAAGGTCCAGGAAGACCTGGTTTCAAGTCTCCCCTCCCCCTCAGCGTCTAGAAGGTATCTGTGGGAGCTTTGGGAGGTGGCGGGGGAGGAGTCGGGCTCCCCTCCATCTCTAAATGGATGAGTTCAGAGGACCTTCCAGCTCGGCCTTTCTGCGGCTCCGGGAAGCTGTGCTTCCACTGAGTCACAGGGTTGTCCTTCCTCTGAGCTGGGAGGGACCCAAGAGATGCTCTTGTCACAGAAGCCCAGCACGTCAGAGCCCATCCAGCTGAGACCCGGGGACTTCAGGACATGTGTCCGTCCGTCCGGCAGGCAGGCGTCCAGGATGCCCTCCCGCCCCGGGGCTCCCCTTACCTGTCTTTGCCAGTTTCCTGTTTGAAGAGGTCATCGAAGTGGAGCATCTTGTGCCTCGTGACCATGAAGACTTTGAGGCGAGGGAGGACCTGGTTCATGAGCTGGAGGTTGTTGTAGACCAGCCCTTTGCCATCCCTGCGCATGTAGCTGCTGGGCCCCCAGAAGATGAACACCGTGCCCTGGCTCATGTTCAGGAGCTCCTGGCGCTTGTGCAGAATCCTCTGGATGCTGGAATGGGCGATGACGCGCAGGCTGGTCCTGTTGCCCACATCGGGGCCGTAGCCGCGGGTGGGCGCGTCGTTCATGCGGATCACGCATTCCGTCTGGTCGATGCGCTCTCCCTGGCGGCTCCCTAGAAGGTGTCCCGAGCTTGTCACCAGGGCACAGTCTTTGCAGTGCATCTTCAGAGACTGGAAAGCATCAGAGAAATGGAAACGGTTAATAGGGACTCTTTCACTAATCCCTAGCAGAGGGGGAATGCCCAGTGTGGCCACCTCCCTCTGGACAGCGACTGAAGGAGCCAGCCTGGGGTTTCCATTCTGCAATCAACAACGACTAAGTGCTAGGGATGGGCTTCTAAGTGTTTAACAACCAGCCCTCTGGGAAAAAAATGTAAGCATTTTAATTGTAATCTGCATTACCGGCATCTTCTCCAAATACATTGAGCCCTTGGTGGGTAGCATTTGCCAGCTTCTGAGGCATAAATGCTCACCTGGAAGACTTGATGGTGGTCTCTGGTGAGCTGATTGGAGCTGCTTCCAACACCCCCACCCTTAAAAGTGCCTACTATGGGCAAGACACATAATCAGTAGATCATATACGCAGATAAAGACCAAGATATCCGGTGATTTCAGGAGGAGGAATTCACTGACAACTGGGGTCATCGTGGATGGCTACTATGGGAGGCCCAATCCTCGCCTGACTTTTAAAATCCAAGAACTACAGACTAGACAAAAGAGAGAATTCTTCTACTGTCAATTTCTGGATTGTTTATTCTCAGGCTCAAGTCTCTCAATTCTTAGCCTCAATTTCCTCATCTGTAAAATGGGGACAACAACCCCATCCTCACAGGGTGGCTATGAGGACTAATGAGATAGCTCAGGTAGAGAGATTTGCAGGCCTTCCTCTGTGGGTCTTTACTGGAACTTTATAAAGGGGCCCAGAGCGTAGAGCCAGCAACCATGAATTAAGGATGCAAAGAGGAAAACTGAGGCCTGTGGCTGGGAAGAGGGTCCACATAACTGGAGTTTCCCAGGGGATGAGCCAACGTCCTGCGAGGCTCCAGAGCCACTTGTGGGGGATGCCAAAGGAGATCCCTTTCCTGGCCTGAGCTGCCCAAGATGGCGCTGAGGCCCTGCGGCTTGGAAGGTCTCGCAGGCAGCGATTTCCCTCCATCTGCCGGCTGGTTCAAGAGAAGTGATTTCTCTGGATTCGTGGCTTTAAGCCTTCGGGGCCGTCTGACCAGCGAAGCCTCTTCTCCTTCTGCCGTGCCGCCTGGCTGCTGATTTCCGGGTCCGCAGGCTCCTCCTCTGCTCTCCCATCGCAGAGGAATCCAAGGAGCCGGAGAGGGCGGGCTGCCCCCCGTGTGTCTCCATATGGGCCCGCGAACGGAGGAATGATGGCACCGAGCGAGAGAAAGGCTTCCTGGCGGTGAAGCCGCCGCTCGAGAGGCCCACGGCAGGCCTTGCACCATTTGGCCAGATGGAAGCTCCCGGAGGGCCCTGTGGGGACCCAGGTTTCCATTTGGACCGAATTCGATGAACTGAAGTTGAGGTGGGCAAAGCTCGCCGGAAGTACTGGGGCGGGAGTTGAGAGCAGAGCTGGGTTCCCAGGATCGAGAGCCCGGAGGCTTGTCTGGCTTCCTCAGGGCCTCCTCGCCAAATCGGCTAAGTTGGCCCAGCGACCACGGAAAGCAAGACGGAGCGGCTCGGGTTGACCCTGCCGACTCGGGGGGGCTTCCAAAGAGACGGAGGCCGAGCGGAGCGTCTGGTCACGGAGCCCCATGGAGTCAGGAGATCCAGACCCAAGTGCAGCTGCCGAGCTTTACTAGGGGGCGACCACGGCAGGGCACGAGCGCTTTCTGATGCTTGGACTCCTCCGGATAACCCTCTGCTCTGTAAAATGGGGATAATCGTGCTCGTAGGGCATCACGGGCTGTCGGTAGGCTCGTGGGGTACCGTTTCTGGGAGTCTTTTGTGAACAGAACCCTCACGTCATAAATGCCAGAGAGGATAATGGCCGTTATTAGGCTTCTGCTGTAGGCTGGGCTCTGCCCAGGAGCCCGATCCAGGGTTCCCAAGATCCCAGGTCAATCCTCCTCTTCAGCCAAGCTCTCCATTTCCTCCATTCCAGCCTCCTTTCCCCGCCTGTCCTGCCTTGTCCACCCTGCAGGCAGGGACTACTCTGGGCTTGTACCCCCACAGCCTGGCCAGTGCCGAGTAGACAGCCAGCCCTTAATAAGTGCTTGCTGGCTGACTGACTAATCCCACCCCAGTTACAAGCTGACCCCTTAGCCGCTTCCTCCTCCTCCGAGAATGGCTGGAATAGCAATACCTATGCCACAGGCTTATTTGAAGGAAAGAGGAAAAGGAGCAAGCATTTATTAATCACCTACTATGTCCCAGGCGCTGGGCTAAGCACGGGGAGGTACCTGGGGGAAACTGAGGCATATAGAGGTGAAGTGACCTGTCCAGGACCACAGAGCTAGTAAGTGCCCGAGGCAGGATTTGAATTCCTCACTCCAGTGCTCCAGGCTTCTTTTGAGAATAAAGTAACCCTGATGTCATGAAACAGTTCGCAGACTTTTCTGTTCTCTAATGGGGAGTCAGTGTTGAATCGCTCTAGAGGGCTCCTTCAGCTCCAGAGATGGAAGAGGCCATTTTGTCCAGTCCCTTCTTTGTTCCGGCGAGGAAACTGAGGCCCAGGCCGGCTGAGGAACTTGTTCAATGTTAGTAGGAAGGACTAGAGTCAGAATTCAAACTCGGGTCCTCCATGCGTCCCCGGTTGTGCCCAGTCTCTCCCTGAAGGGCCTGGCATCTGAAGCCTTGGGCTGGAGTCTCACTTTGGAGACGGGGGGCCTCGGGCAAATGCTTCTTCTGCCTGGTTCTCGGCCTTCTCTTCTGCCCATCTCTGCCTCAGTGGTGCCAAAGGGCTGCTCCACCTCCAAAGTTCTCAGGCTTAGATCCATGTTAGGACGGGGCCGTTGCTGGAGCTCTTCGAGTAGTCTTCCAAGAAGAAGCCACGGCACACAATGAGAGCACTCGAGGCGAGGCGGCGGGAGAGACCGAGCGGCCGGCCTTGGCTCTGCCCTGCCATGGAGCGGCCGGGTCGCTCTCGGAACCTCGGTTTCCTCAGCTGCAAAGGCGCGTAATCCCAGAACACCAGTTAGGAGAGGCCAACTCCGGAGCCAAAGTCCCTCAGAGATGACGACAGGGATGGTACCGGCGGCAGGTGGCCATCCGCAGGCGCCTAGAAGTGGTGCTGAGTGGGAGCCCCCCCCCCACCTCCCACCTCCCAAGGCAGCCGGGCCAGGCAGGGAGATTCCTGGCAGCAATGCTAACTCTGCCTTTTGGCCACTCCAGTTCTGACCTCGGGGGGCCAGATAGGAAGCATCCAGCAGGGAATGAACAGCAGGAGTTACTGCTGGTCTCCCTTCAAGCTCTCCAAAGCCATTGTGGACACCGTCGACTTACACTATGTCTGAGGCGGGTGGTCTTGTTTTACCCATTTTACAGACGAAGCTGAGAGGACGAGGGACTTCTCAGGGCAGTGGCGGACACGGTGCCTCGGCGTCAGTGGACTTCGGCTCTTAACTCACTCCTAACACTTGAGCCTTCTTTTCTCCAGCCTAAAGATCTGCATGTTCTTTCACCAGTGACCACACCGCGTGATCTCCAGGCCGTCCCCTCCCCCAACTGCAGCCCCTCTCTCGGCTCCCGAGGAGGCGTTCTTTCCCTGCTACGGCCATCACCTCCTTGGTCCTCGTTTCCCCGAAACCTCCCCCTCCTGCTGGCCTCCTTCTCCCAGGAGTTGGTGAGTTCTCTCCAGAGCCACCATTTGGGGAAGGGCCCAGCTGGCCAACTTTCCTTCTACTCCGGGATCCTTGGCTGCCTTTCTGCAGTGCCACCTTTTATTCGGAAGTAGACTTTTGAAGCAAGGGATGATTGGGATTGAGGGGAAGAGAAAGAGGGCGGCTGGCCTCTTCTGGGGCGCTTTCATGGTGCTGAATAGGGAGGCAGACGCTGTGGCTCCGGCTGGCTCCTGCGCTTTGGTGTACGTGCCTCGGTCTCCCCAAGTGCCCGGGCTGGGCCAGTCCAGTCCGAGGTACTTCCCGGCCGGCATTCCCGATTCCAGAACGTCCTTATAAGCCAAAGAGGAGGCGGGAGCGAGTGCTGGCTAGTCCCAGGCTCTGCGCCAAGCGCGGGTAGAAGGAGGAGAAGCAGAGTCCTGCCCTCCCGAGCTCCGGCCCGAAGCCCCCTCGGCACGGCTAAAAGCACACCCTGGTAGGGCCAGGCTGGCGGCCGGCGAGCCCTTCTCTGCTCTGCGCAGGACGCGAAGGCTTCGGCCCGGAGAAGCCGCTGCCCGGCCCCGTCTCCAGGGTTGCGCCTGGAGTGACGTCTGAGCGGGGTGTGTGGCCAGGGCTCCCGGGCTCCGCTTCTATCCGGCTTTGGGTTGGCCGCAGACAGGACGGGCGGCCCCTCTTTCTCAAGGGTCGCCCCCTGGACCCCGCCGTTCCCAGGGCTCTCGGGTGCAGGGGTGTCTCCAGCGCTTCTGAGGGGAGATGATTGGCGCCGTGGCATTGCCTGGCATTGCCTGGCACAGGCCACCTTCGGGCTCTCCCTTTCGCTTTCTCATTGCTTTAGCTGCTTGGTCTGGGTGCCTCGCGGCTGGCGGTCGCTGGGGAAGGCCCGGCCTCTCTCTGCACTCCTCACCTCCCGGCTGCTGCTTTCAGGAGCTGAGCTTGAGGCAGGGCCAGCCACGCGGGCGGCATCGGCCTTCCTGGAACGTGTGGGCCGGCTCGCTTGTCCGCGGCCTGTTGCTAACACGCCTTTCCCTTCCAATTTCAGCGTGTATTTTGAACCCGGCGCCCTCCCGAGAGGAAGAGAATCGGCCCGACAGGACGCTCGCTGCTCCCGAATGCCGTCCTGTCACCCTCCACCCAGCAGCCTCCGGACAGCCCATCAGATGTTGGCGTTTGACTTGCTGTGGCGCCTCGAGGCCCCTCGATGCTCCTTCGGGGCTGACCTTTCCGCCTGCCCTGCACCTCCGGCCTCCCATCTTTCCTGCCTCCTTCCGGGCCGGGGCTGGCCTGGCTTCCTGCTGGGCCTCCAGGGCTTGGCGCACAGCCAGTGGCGGCTTACCACGTGCTTTTTCGTTCATCCAAGTTGGGGAACAGCTTGGCGTCCGGCATTAGTGTGGGGGGGCCTTTCAGGGAGCTCCTCAGGCCACAGACGCAGACCGATACCCCCCCCCATTTGTGTGTGCACGTGCCTAGTCTCGCCCCCTCCCAAAAGGGCCGAAAGGGCAGCTCCCTGCCCTCAGCCCTGTTCAGCCCAGCTGCCGCAGAGCTGGGAGCTACTGTCTGGGGCAACTTGTACGTGACCAGGAATCCCCTTGACAACGTATTCAACAAGAAGCACTCCTGCCTCTCTAGAAGCCTCGGACGAGAGGAAGCCAAGCTCCGACAGCCTCTGGCAGCCCTTCCTGTGCTTAGCAAGGGCTTTCCCCCTGAGGTCAAAGGCAGGTTTGCCTTTTGGCAGCTCCCACCTGTCTATGGCTCCTCGTCCTTTCTTCTGAAGCCAGAGAACATGAGCATCCCTGGCTTTCCAGGAGGTCACCGCTGCAGGCCACGAGGAGGGCAATGACATCGCCACTAAGTCAGTCTCCTGAGCTTTCCTGGTTCGGACCCTCCCAGTGATCCTCCCATAGAATCCCCTCCACTCCCCCCCCCCCCCCCCGCCCCATATCATTTATGGGTGAACTGCCTTCTGGCTCTGTGTCTCCTGTGTTGTGATTGGGAACTGGGCTGAGTGCTTGAACCCAAGGGAAAGACCTCCTGTGGGGCCCTAGTCAACATCTTACTTGCTTTGTCCCCATGTTACAGCCAAGCAAGATCTCTCCTCTCCTCCAGAGAGTGAGCAACCATCCATCCCAGGTTCACGTTAACTCTATATGTGATCAATGTAGCATATGGGCTCTTGGTTAATCAGTCAGTCAATTATTCAGCCAACCAAGAAGTGCTCACTGAGTTCTAAATCCCTCCTGATTAGAGAACTGCAAATTCAAACAACTCTGAGGTACCACCTCACGCCTAGCAGATTGGCCAATGTGGCAAAGGAAAGTGATGAATGTTGGAGGGCATGTGATGAAATTGAGACACTAATGCGCTGCTGGTGGAGTTGTGAATTGGGCCAACCATTCTGGAGGGTAATTTGGAGCTATGCCTAAAGGACTTTAAAGGACTGGCTGCCCTTTCATCCAGCCATGCCGCTGCTGGGTTTATACCCGAAAGAGATAATAGGGAAAAATATGTGTACAAAAACATTTATAGCTGCGCTCTTTGTAGTGGCGAAAAATTGAAAAATGAGAGGGTGTCCTTCATGGGGGAATGGCTGAACAAATTGTGGTGTCTGTTGGTGATGGAGTACTATTGTGCTGAAAGGAATAAAGAACTGGAGGAATTCCATGTGAACCAGAACGATCTCCAGGAAGTGACGCAGAGTGAAAGGAGCAGAGTCAGGAGAACATTGTACACAGAGACGGATACATTGTAACATAATCAAATGTAACTGAATTTGCTACTAACAGCAATGCAATGACCCAGGACAGTCCAGAGGAACTTAGGAGGAAGAAGCTATCCACATCCAGAGAAAGAACTGTGGGAGCAGAAATGCAGTAGAAAAATATATGATTGATCAAGATTGAGGTGAGGGGCCTGGGGAAGGAAGCCCTTTCTGCTGTCTTGGCTCTTCTCTCCTTCCCTGTTGCCCATCAGATGGGACCACCCTTTATTTACACTCCCATGTATCTATGCCCATTCTACATACTCCTACATTGTCCCGTGTACCCAGCCCCATACACATACATGCACACAAGGACATGAAGCAGACCGAGAATTCCATTGGAAGAGGAAACCATCTCCAATAATGTAAGTTGGACTGTCTCCATACTTTGGAGTTCTGAGTGGGCCACGGCAAACTCAGAGAGAAAGAGGACCCTCTAATGGAGCCTAAGGATCCCCGAGGGCCACACATTGGCCTCATTTGAAAATGAACAGGGGGCGCAGCTGGGTGGCTCAGTGGATTGAGAACCAGGCCTAGAGATGGAAGGTCCTAGGTTCAAATCTGGCCTCAGACACTTCCCAGCTATGTGACCCTGGGCAAGACACTTGACCCCTATTGCCCACCCTTACCATGCTTCTGCCTTGGAGCCAATACACAGTATTGACTCCAAGATGGAAAGTAAGGGTTTTTTAAAAAAAAAAACAAAAAGAAAAAAAAAGAAAATGAACAGGCTCCACTTTTTCTTTCCTGCTGTAATCCACATGGTAGGTGTTCTTGTTGTCTCTCCTCTCTTTTCCTCTCCATCTCTACAGTAATTTTCTTTGGGATCTGCTCAGACGGAGGCCATGATCTTTTCTCTACAGGGGATTCTTAGATGTATTTGTGCCCTGAGCCCTCCTGCTGACAGAGTTGCATTTCCACTTGTCTGTTGAATATCTCAAACTGGGTGCCCCACAGCCATCTTCAACTTGACATAGCCAAACCAGAAGTCACTGTGGGTCCCCTCAACCCTTCCCCTCTCCTAAACTTCCTTGTTGCTGGTAGAAGGCACTATTCTCTTCCCAAGTCATCCTGGACTCCTTACTTTCTTTTGTCTCCCAAATTCAATATGGCGCCAAGACCTAATGATTTCAGCTCTGCAACACTTCTCCAATATGGCTCCTTCTCTGCTCTGACACGGCTACCACCTGCTCAGAGGCCCTCATGCCTTCACGCCTGGAGGACAGCACTAGCTGCTAGGGGAGCGGTAGGTCTGCCTGCTTCAAATCTCTCCCCACTCAGATCCATCCTCCATTCAGGCACCAAACTGACTTTGCTAACGTGCAGGCCTGATGCAGTCAGTAAGCCATTGGCCACTAAATTTAGAGTTAAAGACAAAGTCTTCCCATTGGCTCTTCAGGCCCTTCATGACTCGGCCCCCTTTCTGGGCTTCTTATGCCTCACTCCCCCTTCCCAAATGCTATGACCTGCATCATGGAGCTTTTCCTGACTCTTTTCCCATCAGCTGCCTCCCGAAGAAATACATTTGAGACTGTGGTGTGAGTCTAAGGGGTTGGCTTTACACCCCACATTTTGGAGTTGGTAAAAACTTTCCCTCATCTTTTCTTGGCATCCTTCCAACCGGGCCCTTAAAGGTGCTTAAGATGACTTTGCTTGTTTGGATCTCTTGCCAAACTTCCCTTAAGCTGGCTCTATCCTCTGTGGCCTCTCTCTGTGATGAGGCGATTCTGTTCCTAATCTCTCGAGCCTCTCCCTGGAAGATTTTACAGCAGCGCGTACCTCACAGGCCGCTTTCCTTTCCTCGGGGGTCGTCTCTTCTTTTGTCTGCCGCTTGGCAAGTTAGTTGTGTTGATGGATTAAGGAGCTATTCAGGCTCATTTGGTCTCTTCATTATGGCAATTGAGTTTACATTGACTGAATTTATGTAGGAAATGATCGTAATCAATGTCTATGTCATCTCCTCTGTCCGCATCCCATTTCCTCCTCATCAATAACTTGTTTAATTAGGTCAGAGTTGGTGCCGGTTGTCATTGTACGCCGTATTTTTTCTCCATCTTATTCTCTCTCCTACCTTTGTCCTTCTTTTGTTCTTGTTCTAACAAGTCGCTGGGCTGACCGTCCAGACGCTGGCTGAAGAATGACTGTCCCGTCAGTCAGGAGTGATTTCCCGCCATCAGTAAATAATCGGCTCGTTATTTTGATGTGCTTTACTGCTCACCATACCCAGTGCCTCCGCAGCGTTGGGGATTCAGAAGGCTAAGACTCCGGAAGCTGGGCCGCCGCCATTCCTTCGCCCTGCTTCCCGTCCCGCCCTCGCCGCGTTCTCAGGCCCGGCCCGGCTGCGGCACAGTCAGTCTATGGCCATTGAATGCGGGGGCTCCCCTGGCTCTCCTCTTCTCCTGCAGCGGGCGGTGGTGCTCAAGGTCCAAGCCCTGTTCAGGACGGCGGGGAACAGAAGGAGCTGCTGGCCGCTTCCACCCAACATGGCCACCCCCTTCGGTGGTGTTTCTGCTCGGCCTCGGCCCACCTCCCTCCCAGGCATGTCTCTGGCCTCTCCTTCCTTCGAGCCCATTCGCCTCCATCTGGTTCCGTGGGTTGTGCCAATGCCCAGAACGCCATCCAGTTTCTCCAGCAGCAGGTCTCGCGTGCGTCCTCGGCCTGGGAGTGCCAGCGGAGCGACGCTACCGGCAATGGGGCATCGTTGCCCGAGGATGGGGGGCCTGGAAGACAGTGTCGGGACAACCACGAAGTCTGAGCGTTTGCCTTGTTGGAACCGGCCCCTCCCAGACTTCAACAGGTCCTTGATTGGCCCGGAGGGCCAGCCAAGATTTAGTCGTTGGGGCTGAGCGCAGGAGGGGATGCTTCCTGCCAGGCAGATTAGTGTCAGTCCCGCCTTATTGCCCAGGGAGAGGGGCTACTAGACGGCCTGGACGTGGCCCCGGGGAGCGCAGGGGCACAGGCTGGGGCTGTCCGGCCACTCCTCCCCCCACAGGGCAGCCTGCGCCCCCGGCCTTCTAAAGCCTCCTTCTGGCCTGTCCAACGTCCCCAGTGGATCCCGCGGTGCTGCGTTCTCATCCTTCCCGCTGGAAGCTGGGGCAGCCCCGGGCGGGTGGCCTTTGGGAGTTCATTCACGCTGGCAGCCTCAGCCAGGGATGCCAAGCTGGGAGGGATGGAGGGGGAGCGCATCAGCCTGGTCCTTCTACAGATCAGGCAACAAACGGAGGCCCTAGGAATGGGCCCAGGGAAAGGCAGAGGTGGGATCCGAACCCGGGGCCTGCGACCCCAGCGGCTCTTCTTTCCACTGGAGCACTGACAGAGAAGTTGGAAGTGGCTCCCTGGCGCCAGGGAGCCGAGCTTCTTGGGAAGAAAACCGAAGTTTGAGGAGAGCCAAGGGAGAGCCGAGGCTGAGGCTGAGGGACACGAGACCCGGCCCAGGCGTGTTTCTGTTCCTAGAAACTGTGCTGGAAGCATCTCCACGCAGTGAGCCGGGCAGCCGGGCATGCTGAGGCCCAAGAGCTGAAGTGCCCTTCCCAAGGCCACCCTGGGGGCAGATAGGAGGTCTGAGCCCAGCCTCTCCCTCAAGGAACTGATGGGCAGAAGGGAAATGCGACTTCTTCAGCGGGACCCCAGAGAGCCACCCCAGTGGAGGGCGGAAATTGCAGGGAGAAATTAGAGAAGGAACATTCGTTGGAGTCTTTGTACAGAACATGGACTTTTAGTCTCAGTGGATAGTGCAGTGGTGGGAGCTTCAGACTAAGAATCCAGAAGAGCTGAGTTCAGATCTGCCTTCACCGCTGCCTGCCTCAGTTTCCTCAACTGTAAAATGGGGACAATCCTAGCGCCTACCTTCCTGGGGTAGCTGTGAGACCCTTTGAGGCAGTGTCTGTAAAGCCCTTAGCTGGCACACCAAAGGCACCCCAGAAGTGCTTGTTCTCTTCTCCCTGCTGCCATCTCAGAGTGGTGCCTTTGGTGTGCCAGCCACTGTTGGCCTCTGGGTTCCTCAGAGCCTGACTCAGCGATCTTCTCACTTGTCTTTGTTTTTCTGCTTATGTGACAGCATCCGTTCAGAGAACTCTTCCTGTGATTCTCTGAAGTCCCCATATTTATCCCCCACTTCTTATGCATCATCACATTCCACTCCCATCATATACATTTGTCTATGGTTTCCAGGCCAACAGTGGCCCCAGAGAATGGTGAGGGACGTGTCCTTCCAGGCTCTTAGCTGAAGCCCCCCCCAACCCCCCCCCCCCCAGGCCATTTCACTCTTGGGCAGAGCTAACTGTCAGCAGTTTCACCCGACATCCAGCCTAAGCTGGCCTCTCTGCAGCGGCCATCATTGTTCCCGGATCTGCTCTCTGGGCCAAGCAAAAAAGTTAACCCCCTGCCCAGGACGGCCCATATCTGAGCCTTCCTTTCTCCATTCTCACTACTTCTAGTTCCTTTAACTGACCCTCAGAGGACATGGACTCGAGGCCTCGCCCCGTTGCCCTCTTCAAGATACTCTCCAAGTGGCTCGTGTCCTTCTCCCTTGTGCTGCTCAGAAATGATCACCGTCCCCCGGATGCAGGCCGGCGAGGGCAGAGCTCCCTGTGCTTGGCAGCTCGCTCCCTCTTAGTGCCATCCAAGCTAGTGAGAACATCTGGGGGGGGGGGTAGGAGGGGACCATCACAGCCCCTGCCGAGTCACCTTCTTCAGAACAAACGTAGACGCTCGCCTCCCTCAGCGTACGCCTGGGAAGCTGCTTTGGGCGCCAGGGAATCGGGAAGGGGTTCACTGAGGAGGTGGAAGCTGGGCTGAGCCGGGAAGGAGCTAAATTCCGACGGGGGGGCGGCTCCATCCCTGATTTGCCAGAGGCCACTGCTTTGGCTCGCTCAGGGCCCGTTTTCCTCCAGGATCTCCCCCTTACCCCAAGTCAGGCCCAGATCACCAAGAATGGAGCCCGAATGGTTATTAGCTGAGAAATGACTGAGAGTTTGGATCCGCCAGCTTGTCGGGAGCTTCAAACCGGAACGCGAAGAAAGTTTCTGCTATGATTAATTGCCTCGTTTAAAAAAATGATCACTAATTTCACACCTATTCTGAGCCAATCCAACTAGCATTTGTCAAGGGTCTGCAACGAGTGTGTGTGTGTGTGCGTGTGCGAGTGCGTGTGTGTGTGTGTGTGTGTGTGTGTGTGTGTGCGTGCGCGCACGCGCGTGGAGCCAGGTGAGAGCGACGCAACAGGGAATGGAAAGGATTTGGCAAACCTTATGGCCCCCTACAAATGTGAATGATGATGATTATTAATGATGAAATGCTGAGCTTGCAGAGGCTCAGGGAAGAACAGCCCCTGCTCGCATGAGGGAGGAGATGCAGCGGGGGAACAGAAGAGTATGTGAGTTGATTTAAAAGTGATGGACAGCTTGCTTTTGGGTATCTGCAGCTCTGCTGTGTCCCCCTCCCTCTGCTGCCCCCAAATGGGCCTCTTATACCTGCTCATTGGAAAAGGACAAAAGCACTAACAACACCAATTCCTTCTCCCCCTCCCTCCTTTCCTCCTTCCTTCCTTCACTCCTTTCCTCCCTCCTTCCCTCCTTCCCTCCTTCCTTCCTTCCTTCCCTCCTTCCTTCCTTCCTTCCCTCCTTCCTTCCTTCCTTCCTTCCTTCCTTCCTTCCCTCCTTCCCTCCTTCCNAAAACAACAACAGCAACAAACAATAAAGAAAGCCAAGTTCAAAAGTATCCAAAAGAGGATGGCTAGGTGATTCAGTGGATTGAGAGCCAGGCCTGCAGATGGGAAGTCCTGGGTTCAAATGTGATCTCAGACACTTAGCTGTGTGACCCCGGGCAAGACCTCAATTAACCCCAATTGTCTAGCCCGCTTCTGCACTCTTCTGCCTTGGAACTGTAAAGGTGAGGCACCAGGGATGTTGTTATTATTATTAAAATATAACCTAAATGTTTGTGGGTCCACACTGGGTTGAAGGAGAGACAGGACCAACCAGGATAGGGAGTCCAGGGTTCACTGTTTTAACTGACACAGGAATGGCAGTTGGCCCAATAGTCACCCAGCTCACCCTAGGCCAGGGTCTATCGAGCCAAAAGGCAAAGGTAAAAGTTTATAACAGAAAGATATCTGCAGCCCAACCAATTCAGAGACATAACTTGCTCTGGCCCTGTGTTTTCATGTGTACTTTTGAGCCTGAGGTCATCCTGAAAACATTTCTGGCTTCCTAGCTATGTGTGTGACCCTAGACAAGTTACTTTATCTCTGTTTGCCTTAATTTCTTCAACTGTAAAATGTGGATAAAAATAACACCTATATCCCAGGGTTGTTGTGAAACTCAAATGAGATAATATTTGTAAATCCCTTAGCAAAGTATCTGGCACATAAAAGATGCTTAATAAAAACTTATTTCCCTCCCTCCTTCCTTCCTTCCTTCCTTCTTTCCTTCCTTCCTTCCTTCCTTCCTTCCTTCCTTCCTTCCTTCCTTCAGACCCTAAGCCAGCTCTAGAAGAAGGAGAGGGAAAGTTTCCATGTCGACCAGCCTGTCACCCCTCTCTCACGCAGTGCTAGAAATCAGGAGAGGGACGAGGAGCCGGCCAATGGGATGGCGCCAGATCGCTCAGGAAAAGCAAATGCATTTTCTGCAGAAATGGAAGCCGACAAAGGAACCCAAGGAGGGCTCGGCTTTGGGCACCGCTGGACGCTGCCCCCCCCCCTCTGGACACACTCTCTTCTCTTGCCTTGGATGAGAGTTCCCCTGCTGCCACGCCCACTCTTTCTTGGTCTCCTTGGCTAGATCTCCATCTCTACCCCCAGAGGGTAAGCCTCAAGGCTCTCATCTATCCATAATCTTGTTCCTGTGCTTGGGGACTGCCAGGCGGGCATCACTTCAATTGCATTCAGTGAGCAGCTTTGGGTGCCTATCTAGAGCGGGCACTTTGATGCCATTAAGGAATCTCTAATGCCCATCCCAGCCATACTTCCTCATCTGCTCTTCTAGACTGCCCGTCCTCTAAATTTCCCTATTTCTGTCGAGTGTTCCGCCGTTCTTCTTGTGCCCCAGGATGGCATCTTAGTGTCAGCCTTGACTCTTTCCTTTCTCTTATCGTCGTATCCATCCACCCAGCTGCCACATCCTGCATTTCCCACTCTGGCCCCCTCGTCCCCCCCCCCCCCCCCCCACGTCCTTCCTTCCCCAGTTCAAGTCCCCATCGCCTCTTCTTGGATTCCCCGAATCGTCCCGCTTGGCCCAGAGCTTAGGGACTCTGACCTCTCTCGGCCTTTCTCTGGACAGCCGCCACCTTACTTTCCGGAGCCTCGGTCCGATTGTGTCACTCACCGCCTGCCCAAGAATCTGGGGCGACCCATTATTAGCTCGAGGATGAGTGTTTGGCTTCTAAAGGCCTTCGTCTCTGGCACCAGCCGAGGCGGCCCGGCTCATTTCCTATTATTCCTCTTCGGCACTCCAGCCAAACAGGCCTCCTCGCCAGCCCCCGAACTCGCTTCTCCATCTCCGGCCTCTGCGTCTGGACCGCGTTCACGTCTCACCTCCGCTGAGCGGCAGAATGCTTAGATCCCTTCCAGCCTCCACGATGGAGCGCGCCCAAGGAGAGGGCCTTCCCATTCTGCCCAGGCCATGGTGCGCTTCCCTTCTTCACGTTCTCTTGCATTTGCTTACTCTCCCAGGAGAGCACGTGCTTCTCGGGGATAGGGCCTAGCTTTCTCCCTGCTTCCCTTTTGTCTTCGTTAGCCCCTTGCCTTGCACAGAGACGACGCTTGCTGCATGCTGCGAGCCAGAAATAAAGCGAAAATACCAGATTTCTGCTGACCGTCTGGAACATCCATCACCAGGCGAGCCGGCCTTGGGAGCAAAGAGCGTCCTCCGTTCTTTCCCAGCACCTTGGGGAGCGCCACAGCCAGAGGAGCCTCTCGTGATCACGCGTGGAAGGAATGGCCGAAAATGTCCTGCGACAGCGTAGGGAGGCCGCCTCGTCCTGTTGTACGTGTAATAAAGGACTCTGTGGTCATGGTTGGAGGCCGGAATGGGCCCTGCGAGCTCGTTTGGTTTGGCCCTTTTTCATCTTGCGTGTGAGGACGCTTGGGCCAAAGCAGGCTTGATGGGATGGAAGCTCCCAGAGGTCAGGAATGCTTTTCTCGTCGTCTTGGGTCCCAAGTGCCTGGTGCCATGCCCGGCACATAGTAGGTTCGAGAAGACTGTTGCCGAATTGGCCGACAGAGCCAGTGGGGCAAGAAGTGAAATTCAAACGCAGCTCTTTGCTGTCAAAGCCCTCAGACTTCCCAGTGTGTCAGGATTGATTCTCCTCCACTCTCTAGACTTTCCTAAGAGAATTAATGATCTCTTTAAGGTTTTCTACTACTGAGAGCTGTTTTTGGAAGCCTAGGACGGGTCTGGAGAAAGGGCTCCTCCTTCCTGTCGGGACTCCACCTCCCTCGACCCTGGAGAACAAGGGGGAGCATGAGCTGTAGTCGTCATGTTTGCCAAGATTGTATGAAATAAGGAGGAGGGAGACCCAGTTTCCTGCTATTTGGGAACGAGGACCACATGGGTTTTCCTGCCTTAACTGGCCAAGGTCTTAGTGACGGTTGGGGGCGGAGAGTAGCTTCCTGGAAACTGAGAACGATGGCGGAGGGCCAATGGGTCCTGGTCGATCTCATTCTACGAGAGAATTCAGTTCAGTGCAAGAAGCATTTCTGCCATCATGCAGTTTTCCATCTCCTGGAGGGACACCCCAGGAGGAGGGACAAGCAAATACAGAATATGTAAAAAGGAACTCTGGGAGGGGATTAATCATGAAGGAAGGAAGGAAGGAAGGACAAAAGACATTTATTAAGCACCCACTGTGTGCCAGGATCTGTGCTGGGCTCTGTACAGAAATGACTGCAATTGGGCCTCATTACAACCTGGGAAGTGGGGACTGTTATTATCCCCGTTTTAGCTGAGGAGGAAGCTGAGGCAGACAGACATTCACTTGTCCGCAGTCCCACAGGAAGGATGTGTCTGAGGCCATGTTTGAATCTAGGTCTTCCCCAAGTACAGGCCCAACACTCTGTGCACTCTGCTAAGGTTTCAGAAAGGTGGTGTGAAGGACGGATGCTTTGTAGGTATGGGGGGACGGCTTGTGTGCAGAGACCTGGAAGGAGGAAATAGACCGGAACTAGGAAAATGGCGCCCAATCAAAATCTGCCTATGCTGTGATTTTCTATCTTTTTCCACCAGCGTATGGGTGACGACAGCCGACACAAATGGGATTTCTGGGGCCTCACGCCAACGTCTGACCCCCCCATCTGCCAGCCTTCCTTTGGGTATAATTGTCCAACGCTCTTTGGTAATAAGCTCTGGCCTGGCTCCAGCAGACAGCTGCATCATGTCAACTGCCCACAAAGAAGGGACATGCGAGGGGAACTTGTTTACTTCATATAAAGCAGTAAATTAAAATGTCCCTGAACAAGGCAAAGCCTGACTTCCTGGCCTGGTGCCCTGGGTTCTTCCATGATCCAAAGAGCTTTCCTTGACCTCCACTTTTTTTTTTTTTTAAACGCTGACCTTTTGGCCCAGAATTGATTCTAAATCAAAAGAGAGGTGAGGGCTGGGCAATTGGGGTTAAGTCACTCGCCCAGGGTCACACAGCTAGGAAGTGAGGCCGAATTTGAACCCAAGTTTGACCTGGCCTGGCTCTGTATCTACTGTACCGCCTCGCTGCCCCTTGACCTCAACTTTGAACTCAGAAGGCACACAAAGATGGTAGCGGGCACTCTCCTGTGAAACAGAATGGGAGGAGCTTGGCTAATCCTGCCAGAGTTTATGGGGGACTCGCTGGCCCCTGACACGTTCTAGTACGTTTCTGTGACTGGCCGCTGTGTTGGGGAAGACAAGCGGTGACTGACTCAGGATGTCAGGAGAGCTATGGAAAAGCCGGGCCTCTCTTTGCCGGCGAGTGGCCTGTTGGCTGGGACCCAGCCAATGACTGCTTTTCCTTAGGCTTCCGGGGAAGAGGAGAGGGGCTTTTCTTCTTGCCTCCCAACCCCCAAGGCAGCAGCAACTGCATGGCTACCGGTGGCCTCCCGAGGTTGGTCGGGGGAGGGTCTTTCCCTACACTCAGCCAGCCAAAGGACAATCCCGAGAGACGCATCTCTGCAGCTTTGGCAGAGGGAGACCTCGCGTGGTGGAGAGGGCGGGAGCTGGGGAGGCGGCAGGTTCTTGGAGATGAGCAGCCCCCGCCCCGGAGAATGCTAGAGAGGGAAAGTTGGAGAAGACCCGAGCTGGGCCCTGGACGCCAGGAGGCTCTGGATTCGGGGCTGGATAGCATGGATCCAAAATGGACACGAAGCATGGCCTGAGCAGCTCTACGCTTGTCTTTACGGCCCACGAGAAGGTACCTTGAAAGACGGCTTCCTGGTTCCTGTTTTCTGTTTTTCTTAATGTTTGTTTATGGCTTTCCTTTGTGGTGGAAGAAATAAAGAGCTGTGAAAAATCGCTTGAGAGCAAAAAGAAATCATATGGAAACAGGTATCTAGTGATAACATCCGTACAACCCAGTGGAATTGCTTGTTGGCTCTGGGAGCGAGGAGGAAAGAGGGGAGGGCGAGAACATGAACCATGGAATCATGGGAAAATATTTAAAAATAAATAAATGAGGGGGCAGCTGCGTAGCTCAGTGGATGGAGAGCCAGACCTAGAGACGGGAAGTCCTAGGTTCAAATCCGGCCTCAGACACTTCCCAGCTGTGTGACCCTGGGCAAGTCACTTGACCCCCATGGCCTACCCTTGCCAATCTTCCACCTAGGAGCCAATACACAGAAGTTAAGGGTTTAAAAAAATAAAAAATAAATAAATGAATAAACTTTTTTCAAAAAACAAAAGAAAGCAAGAAATAGCTGGCTTATACTTGTTAGCTACTCTACTACAGAATGAGGGTCTTCCTCTAAGGGACTCTGGGAATACTCTGGGAAACCCTAACCAGAAGCCATAACTAAGCCTTGTTTTAAATGTCCACTGGAGTTCTATTGTGGAATGAGGCCAATAACTCAGAAAGGGTGAGGAAAGCCTAACTCCCTGCTATTAAGGGGGCAGGCTCTCAAGGACTAAAAAGAGTTTTCTTTAGGCTCTTCTCTGATAGAAACAACAGACAGAACAATGGATCTCGAACCAGGAAGACCTGAGTTCAAATTCAGCATCATTAGTTATGTGACCTTTGGAAAGTAATTTTTTTCAGTAGTATTTGACTCTTCATGATCATCCCATTTGGGGTATTTTTGCCAGAGATACTGGAGTGGCTTGCCATTTCCTTCTCCAGCTTGTTTGACAGATGATGAAACTGAGGCAGAAAGAGATTGAGTGACTTGCTAAAGTTTACACAGCTAGTAAAAGTCTGAAACTAGATTTGAACTCTGGAAGATGAGGCTTCCTGACTCCAGGCCCAGCACTCTATCCACGGTACCATCTAGTGGTACTAGGAAAATAATTTAGCCTCTGCCTCCTCAGTTTCCTCAACTGGATAGTGTGGATAACAACAGTATCTCTCTCCCAGGGTTTGTGAAGATCAAATAAGATCATATGTTTAAAGTGGTCAGCATTGCGCCCGGCACATTAGCAGGACTTCAAGAGATGTCTGTTTCTTTCCCCTCCCCATCCTTACCCTGGGTTGTCAGTGACAAAAGGGAAAAGAAGTTCATTTTTTAAAGGCCAGCTGCAACAACAGTCCCAATAATTTCCAAGTCTTTCATAGTCTGTACACCTGTGACTCAGTTACCTCCACTAGCAACATCTGTAGACCTGGGCAGCCCTAATCAATGCTTGAACCCAAGGATGGCTCTTTCTGATGCTGAATCTCCAATGGGATGACCCATTCCACACTGAGAGTTCTTTCAAAACTTCCAGGACATCTATGGGACACTGTGAGTGTGAAGACTCCTTTCCCTGACACAACCTGAAAGCTAGATGGTCTTTGAAAGTTGCTGTGGATGGAAAATCCTTCATCTGGTGGCCTGCTAGACAATGAGCTTCCCTGAAATGAACCTGAGATTGTCTATCAGACAATAAACATGCCTTACCATGGGGTGGTCATGTAAAATACTGTTTAGAAACATTTGGTGATTCATGTTGAAGTAGTGTGTATGTGTGTTAGTGAGTGTGATGTGGAGTTCATAGGATCAGAGATTTAGCTTCCTGGATGTGAGCTTAAAATGAGCCCCTTGGACTTCTGGGCTAAGATGGCTGCAGCATAAAAGGAACTTCACAACTCTTCCTGCTACCAATCACAACAAAGTGTCTCAAAAGGACAAAATACAAAATCAGATGAGGAAAGGGGCTCTACCTGTAGGGGGCAACCTTAAAGGTAGGCAGGGTTTGGGCAGTTCCACACTATAAGTGGGTAAAATTACACCTACCAAAGTGCAAGCTGATCACCCCCCCACACACATACACACCACCTATCACACCACAGTCAGAGTGAAGTCCTGGCAATCTCTTAAGTTCTTGGGAGCTGACTGAGGGTACCACAGTCTTACCCTTGAGGATAGTGCAAAGTCTTGGTGGTGTAAAAGGGAATTCTTTGTTCTCTTTATCTATTCTGAGTTTACAATTGGTTAACAATAACTTAAGTACCCCTACTTAGTATCTTACCAGATTATGAAGACAGGATTAACTCTCCTTTGTCTACTTTTGAATTGAATCAACAAAAGCTTGAACACGCTACTTAGCACTAGGTGGAGGAGCTCACAAACTACTTAGTGAATTGACACCTTCAGAATCTCAATTAGCCAGGAAACTGTGAACCTTTTTGATGAGTATGCACCTATCCAGAAGGTGAGAAGTGGTTCTCACAAATACTAAACCCTCGGCAGTGCTGGACAATTTGGAAACTGTGACTGGCCCTTGTGAAAAGGGGAAGGAACAAGAAGCCACTATAAAAATCCCTGAATTTCTGGGTCTAGGGAAGTAGACTTCAAGAAGGAAGTTGGCTTCGAAAAGAAGGTTGGCTCAAGGAAGAAAGTCAGTCTCAGGAGTAACCTTCAGCTCGAGTCATCAACCTGACCTGCCTCTTAGTGGGAACTTGGGTGAGTCGATAGATGGCTTTCCCTTCCTGTCTTCTGGAGAGAGTTTAATTCCAGTTGAAGGTCAACAAGTCCTGGCTGCTTTGAGCACCAAAGTAATATTTAGTTAGATAGGCTAATGTGTTCTCTGCCCTTTTGCATTTCTCTGCTTTCAGTCTTTCCACCTATTTTGTAAATAAAAGCTATTAAAAGTAATTTCGACTTTGAGCAATAATACTTTGAATTGGTGATGTTATATTTAAAGGAGGTCACTAGTATCTATTTGAGGTAGTAGAAATGATGTACAGAGAGGATAAGATGGCACTTCTCCTTTATAACAGTTGCCCAGGCAGGATCCTTCAGGTCAAAGAGGTTTATCCCTTCAGGACCCACCTGGGGTTAATTGATATATTAATTGGGCTCTTCAGCTGGGATAACGTATCTGATATTCTGACTGCGTTGTCTCCCTTCCCAAAACAAGTGTTGAAACGGATTTAGGAAGGTACTTTAAACTTTATATATATATGGTAAGAAGGATAAGGGTAAAGGATTGGGGTAATAGGAGACCCTATTTAAATTGCTACTAATGAAACTCTAACTGCAGGCAAATGAAGAAACAATGTTAGCTTCCCTCTGGTTCAGCCTGGCCAGGACTAAACCAGAGTAGGTAAACTGCTGGGAAATCTTCGGCTTCTTCTTCTGTAGATCTTAAGCCTTAACAGTTGAGATATATCCACTCTTTCCACCCTCTTCTTCATCTCTTGCCCACTTCCCAGATCCCTCCCAGGCCCTGGAAACCTAGATATCTAGATGATGAAACTCCTAATATCTAGGGCAGTAGACACCGAGGTGGTGGTCAAGTACAGGTTGATAACGGTATATGAAGGACAGGAATAGCTTGCAGAGTGGTGTTTGCAACTCTCTCACTCCAAGACCAGGATCCATACCAATCTCTAGCCTCAGGACAGGTAAAAGACCCAGAACTTCTCCTCAGGGTTCTCAACCGACCCCTCCTGCCTTTCATATGCCTCTCTGGGAACATTCTATCCAACTGACTTATCTGTCAATCATTGAATTAACTTCAAGCTCCCAGAGATTCAATATAACAGCGACCACCATATTATTTATAACTTTCATATATTTTAGTGAAACTATTAAAATTTAATTCTTACAGCAGCAAGATTTCAGACGTGCAGAGTGCAGCAGTGGAGATAGCGCAGAGATGAGCTTCCCACAGCAGACACCACAGACTCAGAAAAAATATCCTCAGTGCTTATACTAGTGCTGCCTGCCCTCCTCACTCAGACTTCTGGATGAGAAGGGAAGATAAAACTAACACAGCAATGGCCACCAATGCCCAATAACGACAATCCACAAATACAAAAAAAGTAAGCTACAGCAGAGAAAGCCTCTAATATTGGGTAACTTCTATTGAGAAAAGGAGCAGAGTACAGAGGCAACAGCAGAGTGAAAAACAAGCAAACACATCCAAATTTTTAAAAAAATGGAAATTGGTCACAAGCTCTTGAGGAACTCAAATTGGAGTTCAAGAACCAAGTAAGAAAGATGGAGGAACAATAGGAAGAAAATGGGAGAAAGGAATACAAGTAATTCAAAAGAAAAATAACAGTTTAAAAGGCAGAATCTCTCACTTGGAAAAAGAGGCACATAAATCACATGAAATAATAAGCAAATTGGAGAACAGAACTGACCTACTTAAAGCAATGAAAAGCAGGATAGATCAAACTAAAAAGGAAAATCAAAAGATCATAGCCAAAAAATCAGTCTTTAAAGACTAGAATTTGGCAAGTAGAAGCTAATGATCTCATGAGACAGCAAGAATAAATAAAGCAAAGTTAAAAGAACGACAAAATAGAAAGAAACATGAAAACGGGTCCAGGAGAGACAATTTGAGAATCATTGGTTTACCAGAAAACCTAGAAAAAAAACAGAAGTCTTGACGTCATATTACAAGAAATTATCGAATAAAATTGCCCTCACATTCTTGAACAAGAGGGCAAAACAGACATTGAAAGAGTCCAGAGATCACCCTCTATTTTAAATTATCTAAAGACAACCCCCAGAAATGTAATTGCCAAATTCTAGAGCTTCCACGCCAAGGAGAAAATATTGCAAGAAGCCAGAAAGAGACAATTCAGATATCAAGGAGCCCCAGTCAGGAATACACAGTATCAGGCAGCTTCCACACTAAAAGACTGCAAGACTTGGAATATGATATTCAGAAAGGTAAGAGAATTGGGTCTACAACCAAGGATCACCTACCCATCAAAACTGACTATATACTTCCAGGGGAAAGTATATTCAACAAAACAGAAGATTTTGTTGAGGTATGTGTATAGAAAAGACCAGAACTAAATAGAAAATTTCATGTCCAAATACAAAACTCAAGAGAAACATGAAAAGGTAAGAAAGAGGGGAAAAATTTTTAAGGGGTTCAGTACGCTCAAATTATTTATATTTCTATATGGAAAAATGATATTTGTAACTCAAAAACTGTTTTCACCATCATAGTAGTTAAAAGAATTATTCATAGGTAGAGGTTGGGGTACTAAGTGGTTTAAGATGATATGTAAAAAAAGGGAGGGAAATAGAAGATGGGACCAAGAGAAACTTGAAGGAAGAAGAAAAATAGGATAAATTATACCACATAAAGAGGTTCATGGGATGGGGAGGGGAAGAATACTATTATAAGAAGGAGAGGAAGAGAGTGCTAATAGGTAATACTTAAACTTTACTCTCAGTGGAATCGAGTCTGAGAGAGAATAGTATCTAGAGCCATTGGGGTATTGAATTCAACCTTATCCTATAGGAAAGTAGAGAGGGAAAAAGCAAGGGAGTGGGTAGAGAGTACAAAAAAGGAAGAAAAGTGTGTGTGGGGGGGAATTTAATAGACCCTAAAGAAAAATTAGAGGGGAATAAGAAGGGAGGGATGGGAAGGGAAGTAAAATAAAGGTGGGGATTAGAGAGACTGATTAAAAGCAAAACATTGGTGTAGAAGGAAATAGTGAAAGAAGAAAGGGCAGAACTAGGAGAGGAAATCAAAATGATGGGGCATACACAGGTGGTAATAATAACTCTGAATGTGAATGGGATAAACTCACCCATAAAATGGAAGCAAATACCAGAGTGGATTAGAAACCAAAATCCTACCATATGTTGTCTACAAGAAACACACATGAGGCAGGTAGACACACACACATGGTAAAGGTAAGAGGATGGAGAAAAATCTATTGGTCATCAACTGAGAAAAAGAAGGCAGGAGTCACAATCATGATATCTGACAAAACCAAAGTAAAAATAGATCTGATCGAAAGAGATAGGGAAGGTAATTACATCCTGATAAAAGACAGTATAGACAATGAGGAAATATCAGTACTCAACATGTATGCACCAAATGGCATAGCATCCAAATTTTTTAAAGGAGAAACTCTTAGAGCTTAAGGAGGAAATAGATAGTAAAACTATACTAGTGGGAGACCTGAACCTTCCTTTATCAGATCTAGATAAATTAAGCCAAAAAATAAAAAGAAAGAGGTAAGAGATGTAAATGAAATCTTAGAAAAATTAGAGTTAATAGATATATGGAGAAAAATAAATAGGGATAAAAAGAAATACACCTTTTCAGCAGCACATGGTACATTCACAAAGACTGGCCATGTACTAGGGCATAAAAACATGTCAAACAAGTGCAAAAGAGCAGAAATAATAAATGCAAGCATTTCAGATAATAATACAATAAAATAATAATTCGTAAGAGTATGTGGAGAGGTAAATAAAAATTAATTGTAAATTAAATAATATGATTCTCCAAAATTGGTTGGTTAAAGAACAAATCATAGAAAGAATTAATAATTTCATTGCAGAGAATGACAATGATGAGACATCCTATTAAAATCTATGGGATGCAGCCAAGGCAGTACTCAGGGGAAAATTTACATTCCTGAGTGAATATATCAACAAATCGGAGGGGGAAGAGGTCAATGAATTGGGCATGCAAATTAAAAAAAAACTAGAAAGAGAACAAATTAAAAACCCCCAAATAAAAACTAAATTGGAAATCTTAAAATTAAAGGAGAAAGGGGGCAGCTGGGTAGCTCAGTGGAGTGAGAGTCAGGCCTAGAGACAGGAGGTCCTAGGTTCAAACCCGGCCTCAGCCACTTCCCAGCTGGGTGACCCTGGGCAAGTCACTTGACCCCCATTGCCCACCCTTACCACTCTTCCACCTATGAGACAATACACCGAAGTACAAGGGTTTAAAAAAAAATTAAAGGAGAAATTAATAAAATTGAAAGTAAAAGAACTATTGAATTAATAAATAAAACTAGGAGCTAGTACTTTGAAAAAACAAATAAAATAGATAAAGTACTCATTAATCTAATAAAATAAAGGAAAGAAGAAGACCAAATTAACAGTATCAAAGATGAAAAGGGTGACCTCACCTCTAATGAAGAGGAAATTAAGGTAATTATTAAGAACGATTTTGCCATTGGGACATTAATGCATTGCTGGTGGACTTGTGAATTGATCCAACCATCTGGATGGCAATTTGGAACTATGTCCAAAGGGTTTTAAAAGACAATCTGCCTTTTGATCCAGCCATAGCACTACTTGGTTTATACCCCAAAGAGATAATAAGGAAAAAGACTTGTATAAAAATATTTATAGCCAAGCTCTTTGTGGTAGCAAAAAAATTGGAAAACGAGAGAATGTCCTTCGATTGGGGAATGGCTGAACAAATTGTGGTATCTGTTGGTGATGGAATACTATTGTGCTCAAAGGAATAATAAACTGGAGGAATTCCATGTGAACTGGAATGACCTCCAGGAACTGATGCAGAGTGAAAGGTGCAGATCCAGGAGAACATTGTACACAGAAACTGATATACTGTGGTACAATCGAATATAGAGAGCCAGCCTCTATATGGTTTTGGGGTCCTGAGTGGCGTTTTGGTGGCATCTGATTGTTAAGACAGGAAAAAGAAAATGAGAACAACCAGACTAGTGGTTAGCCCATCCTGTCCTGAACTCTGCGGGCTTTGGAGTTTATTATATACTGATTTCAAACAAAGAACACAAAGAAAGAGTCACAGCTGTGAAGGGGTAACAAATCATACATAACCCATTAAAGTCTAAAGAGTAAAGGTATAAGTACAAAGACAATGGCCAAATTCCAACCATCAATTAGTAGGGGATAATTCTGGGAGCAGAAATATTTTATGGAGATGCTCACTAATTGAGTTGTCTTCCTGGATTATAGGCACCTGGTCAAATAAAGTCCAGACTAAAGGCTCCATTCTTATCTAAGCATGCAGTCTTATCTAAGTAATGTTTGTTAGGGTTCAGGCTTCTTAATTCTCAAGGAGATAAATTTTTAACTCAGAAGTTGTTGGTCTGCTAAAGACTCAAAGCTTTTCAATAAGTCTATAATGTTTTTCCAATAAGAAAAGGTATGGATCATAAGAGGTATCAAAAGAGGGGTCTCAGATTTTTATCTATTCTCTTATTGGCTTCCCACAATCGAACATAATGGACTTCTCCACTAGCAGCAATTTAAGGATCTAGAGCAAGGCTGAGGGACTTATGAGAAAGAAAAGTAATCATATTCAGAGGAAGAACTGTGGGAGGAGAAACACAGAAGAAAAACAATTGCTTGAACAAATGGGCTGATGGGGATATTATTGGGGATGAAGACGCTAAACGATAACTCTAGTCCAACTATCAATAATATGGAATTAGATCTTGACCAAGAATACATGTAAACCCAGTGGAATTGCGCGTTGGCTAAGGCGGGTTAGGGGGTTTGGGGAGAGGGAAAGAACATGAAACATGTAACTAGGGGAAAATATTCAAAAAAATAAAAGAACCATTTTGCTCAATTATATGGCAACAAATATGGCTATCTAGGTGATATGGATAAATATTTACACAAATCTAAACTGCCTAGATTAATAGAAGAGGAAATAGAATACTTAAACAATCCAATATCAGAAAAAGAAACTGAATAAGCTATCAAAGAACTCCCTAAGAAAAAATCCTCAGGGCCAGATGGATTCACAAGTGAATTCTATCAGACATTTAAAGAACAACTAATCCCAATACTATGCAAACTATTTGACAAAATAAGCAAAGAAGGAATTCTACCAAACTCCTTTTATGACACAAATATAGTAATGATCCCAAAGCCAGGCAGACCAAAAATAGAGAAAGAAAACTACAGACCAATCTCCTTAATGATCATAGATGCAAAAATCTTAAATAGAATACTAGCAAAAAGACTCCAGCAAGTGATCATTAGAATTATTCACTATGATCAGGTGGGATTTATACCAGAAATGCAAGGATGGTTTAATATTAGGAAAACCATCCACATAATTGGCCATATTGACAACCAAATCAACAGAATTCACATAATTATCTCAATAGATGCAGAAAAGGCCTTTGATAAAATACAACACTCATTCCTATTGAAAACACTAGAAAGGATAGGTATAGAAGGACCCTTCCTAAAAATAATAAACAGTATATATCTAAAACCATCAACAAGCATCATATGCAATGGGGATAAATTAGAAGCCTTCCCAATAAGATCAAGAATGAAACAAGGATGCCCATTATTACCTCTATTATTCAACATAGTACTAGAAACACTAGCAATAGCAATTAGAGAAGAAAAAGAAATTGAAGGCATTAAAATAGGCAATAAGGAGACTAAACTATCACACTTTGCAGATGATATGATGGTCTACTTAAAGAATCCTAAAGAATCAATTAAAAAGCTAGTGTAAATAATCAACAATTTTAGCAAAATTGAAGGATACAAATTAAACCCACATAAATCATCAGCATTTCTATATATTTCCAATACAACTCACCAATATTTAGGAATCTATTTGCCAAGACAAACAGGAATTATATGAACACAACTACAAAACAGTTTTCACATAATTAAAACTAGATTTAAATAATTGGAAAAACATTAACTGCTCATGGGTAGGACAAGCTACTATAATCAAAATGACAATCCTAACCAAATTAATTTACTTATTCAGTGCCATACTTATCAAACTACAAAGAAATTTTTTTTACCGAATTAGAAAAAATTATAATAAAGTTAATTTGGAAGAACAAAAGATCAAGAATATCAAGGGAAATAATAAAAAAATGTGAAGGAAGGGGGTCTAGCAGTACCAGATATTAAACTATACTATAAAGCAGCAGTTATCAATACAATATGGTACTGGCTAAGAGACAGAAGGGAGGATCAGTGGAATAGACTTGGGGTAAATGACCTCAGCAAGCTAGTGTACAATATGCCCAAAGATTCCTAGCTTTTGGGACAAGGCTCCACTATTTGACAAAAATTGCTGGGAATATTAGAAAACAGTATGGGAGAGATTAGGTTTAGATCAACAACTCAACACCCTACACCAAGATAAATTCAGAATGAGTGAATGAATAAAGAAGGAAACTTAAGCTAATTAGATGAACACAGAAGCATATACCTGTCTGATCTCTTGGAAAGAAAAGATTTTAAGACCAAGCAAGAGATAGAGAATATTACACAATGTAAAATGAATAATTTTGATTACATTAAATTAAAAAGTTTTTGTACGAACAAAACCAATGCAACCAGAATTAGAAGGGAAGCAACAAATTGGGAGAAAATCTTTATAAGGGGGCAGCTGGGTAGCTCAGTGGATTGAGAGCCAGGCCTAGCGATGGGAGGTCCTAGGTTCAAATCTGGCCTCAGACACTTCCCAGCTGTGTGACCCTGGGCAAGTCACTTGACCCCCATTGCCTAGCCCTTTCCACTCTTCTGCCTTGGAGCCAATACACAGTATTGACTCGAAGACAGAAGGTAAGGGTTTTAAAAAAATCTTTATAAGAAAATACTCTGACAATGGTCTAATAATTACTCAGATTTATAAGGAGCTAAATCAAATGTACAAAAAAGTCAAGCCATTCCCCAATTGATAAATGGTCAAGGGACATGAATAGGCAATTTTCAGATAAAGAAATCAAAACTATCAATAAGGACATGAAAAAGTGTTCTAAATCTTTTATAATTAGAGAAATGAAAATCAAAACAACTCTGAGGTACCACTTTCCTGTCGAGATCTCTTTATCATCTCTGATAATCTGATAGGGACAGTTTAGTCAATAAGGAAATAACGGGACACTGAACATCTTTTACCTCACGCTTCCAGCTCTGGCTCCAGGAGCCTGAAGTTTATTATATATATTTCAGAATTCATTTCACACAAAAGAACCCCCCTGAGGGGCAGCTGGGTAGCTCAGTGGAGTGAGAGTCAGGCCTAGAGACGGGAGATCCTAGGTTCAAACCCAGCCTCAGCCACTTCCCAGCTGTGTGACCCTGGGCAAGTCACTTGACCCCCATTGCCCACCCTTACCAATCTTCCACCTATGAGACAATACACCGAAGTACAAGGGTTTTTTTAAAAAAAAAAGAACCCCCCTGAAACTTTGCAGATACGCAGAAGTTACAAATTATGTCACATCAAAACACAAAACATTGGCTTCAGAATAGACCAAGGCCAAGGCTGAATTTTGACTGGGTTCTTATCAGAAAGCCAAGTCAGGGAATATTTTTCTCAGGGTTGAATTGCCCCTGTTAAAGTTTTGGCCTTGGCTGTAGCTGCATTCCTGGGTAAAGGGGAATAGTGTTAACCCTTTAAATTCAGGTTTGCTAGGACCTTAAAGTTTTTCAATAAGGCCACAATACTTTTCAACAAGAAATTACAAGGATGAAAAAAGGGGTCAATAGAGGAGTCTCAGATTTTTATCTATTCTCTTATTGGCTCCCCACACTTTCCCCCCTAGCAGATTGGCTAAAACGACAGCAAAGAAAAGTCATAAATGTTGGAGGGGATGTGACAAAATTGGGACATTAATGCATTGCTGGTGGAGTTGTGAACTGATCGAACCATTCTGGATGGCGATTTGGAACTATGTCCAAAGGGCTTTAAAAGACTATCTGCCTTTTGATCCAGCCCTAGCACTGCTTGGTTTATACCCCAAAGAGATAATAAGAAAAAAGACTTGTACAAAAATATTTGTAGCTGTGCTCTTTGTGGTAGCAAAAAGTTGGAAAATGAGAGAATGTCCTTCGACTGCAGAATGGCTAAACAAGTTGTGGTATCTGTTGTGATGGAATACTATTGTGCTGAAAGGAATGATGAACTGGAGGAATCCCATGTGAACTGGAAAGAGCTCCACGAATTGATGCAGAGTGAAAGGAGTAGAATCAGGAGAACATTGTACACAGAGGATGATACACTGTGGTACAATCTAACATAATGGACTTCTCTACTAGTGGCAATGCAATGATCCAAGTCAGTTCTGAGGGACTTAGGAGAAAGAACACTATCCACATCCAGAGAAAGAACTGTGGGAGCAGAAACACAGAAGAGAAACAACTTCTTGATCACATGGTTCAATGGGGATAGGATTGAGGATGTAGACTCTAAGCAATCACCCTACTGCAAATACCAATAATATGAAAATAGGTCTTGATCAACGACACATGTAAGACCCAGTGGAATTGCTCTTTGGCTATGGGAGGGGGTGGGAGGAGGGGAGAGAAAGAATGTGAATCCTGTAACCATGGAAAAATATTCTAAATCAAATCAATCAATAAATAAATTTAATTTTAAAAATAAAACGAGCCCCTTGTTTTATAGAGGATGCCACTGACACTGGAGAGGCTAGATGACCACTTGCCTCAAGTTGCCCAGGTAGTGTGGAGAAGAGCCAGGCTTGGAAGTCAGGTCTTCTGATGATGAATCCATAAACTCATGTCATTGGGCACCTCATCCTCACCAGTACAGTAATTAGAGTGTTAGTGCTTGCCTGGGGCTGCTTCCTTTGCTCTGAGCTCCATGTGTTCACCATCTCCAACCCCCTTCCCTGAGGCTCTTCCTCCTCCCTGGCTTCCCAATTTCCTCTTTTCCACTTCTCACTGTGTCAGATGTAAACTTTCAGGGAATATATCTATTTCCATAAAATGTAATATCTTTGAGGACAGACAGAGCTGGCTTTGGTTTTGCCTTCTTGTTCCCAGGTCTTAGTACAGTGACAAGAGCATACCAGGGGCCTAATAGTAAATGAAATGCATTGAGAGAAAGTGCTTTGTGGTACTTCCATGGGCATTATGGAAACGGCAACCTTTAGATTATTCACACTTGCCAAATGCTTGTTGAATTTATGTGGAGTCCCATCTAGTTCTCTGTCTCTGATCCCCTGGTCCTGTGCCGTATTCTACCCCAGACACCTCTGAGTTGACGACTTATTCCTCTACAAGCTCCTTTAACTGGAGGCTGTGTCAGAATCATAATGATCAAATGGTGGCATTTATAGAGGACTGCAGAGCACTTCACATCAACTACCTCATCTGACCCTCCTAAGCAATCCTGGGAGGAAGGTTCTAATTATATCTCCATTTTACAGATGAGGAAACTGAGGTAGAAAGGGGTTGAGTGATGACCAGGATGACCACACATCTAGTTAGTAAGACCTGAAGCAGAGTTCCAGCTTAGGTCTTCCTGCCTCTAGGGTCATCTAACAAACTTCTCATCTCCTTGACCATTGCCCTCCTCATGGCAAGCACTAGAAACATGCTGTTGGTCCTGAATCGCCCAATAGATTAGCTGAGGATGAAAGTAAGGGCCTTTCTCCATCTTCCTTAGGAGTCCCGACAACCTTTGGAGACTATCACAGAGCTGGTGTGCAGAAGGATGACCTTTAGCCTTACTAATGTCCCCAAGGCAAGCAGATGAGGAAGTGGGACAAATGCAGACAGAGCATTTATTAAGCATGTATTAAACTCCTCAACCATGCTGGGTGCCAGGGATAGAAATTCAAACAAATCTGATGTCCTCTTCTATCAAGAATTGAATATTTGAAAAGGGGAAGATCGTCCTGAAAGGGTGACTGGAAAGTGGAGGAGGCCAGTGTGAAGGGAGAATAGTCCTGTGGGCCAAGGCAGTCGGTGTGAAGGCAGAGCAGGCCAGAATGATCAGCAGACAACCACCAGCAAGATGGATTGAGGTAACTAAATGACTGTTTAGAGGTGCTCCCACAGGGCTGTTACCTCCTCAGGCTTTCATCGAGGAGATCCTCCATATGCCAGTAGACCATCGTCCCAAAGACTTTGTAAACCTGAGCTTGGGTATACGTCAACAGTTCCTGATGTTTTTCTATCCCAGCATAATAGTAATCGTAAAAGCAACGATAACATTGAGAATGATAATAGCTGGCATTTCCGGTTTGCCAAGTGTTTTTCATGGCAATGTCTGGGTGTAACATCAGCCAGGGTTTCCCCCATCTCTGCTCTTATAAAATGACTTCTTGACACATTCAAGATTGTGTTGCTTTAGATTGTGATATATAGAAATAGTCAGCCATTTTCTATAGGTACAAAAAAGCAGTTTGCCACTTTTGAACTCAGAACCTGGCAAAGCAGTCCTGGGCATATGCCAATCTGACAGTTGGGACAGGGGTAAAAATTGAAGTGTACAGACCTCTCAGGGACCACTACTTCTTCTTGGGTTGGGAAGCAGGGAGGTGCCTGCTGTCTAGGCCCTGGCAGGTGGGAGTTTGGTATAGGCAGGCAGGCAGGGTTAACCTCTATTGCTAGCCATATCAATCACCTTCACACTAGCAAAGCCATCGAGCTTCTATTCTATTTCAAGGTCATTCATCAAATCAACAAGATTTACAGCAGCCTCTGACCCAGGTGATTTTAGTCCGTGGGTTCAGCATCTCACAGATTCCATATTAAGTCTCAGAGTCAGAGGGAGACCCTCGAGGTCCCTTTGAGTTCTGCTCCTAGGACATCTTTATATTTTGAAATAGTATTTAAACTTATCATAATTTAGGCAAGATTAATCAGGGTTTGCCGACTCCCCTCTCTCCTACTCCCAGTTTACCTTCCCATCAATTTACCCAATAAACCCAGTTAATCTTCAAGCCTTCAGTAGTCATTTAAGAGTTCAGCAACTTACTTTTGAAGTCAACATCTTTGATATACATAGTCAGCTCGGGGTAACAGCTTGGCTGATCACATCTAGATCAGGCTAGTGCTTAACTATTAGTCATCGCTAAGGTTTCAGGAAGTCACCCTACTTCCGAGTTACTCCTAACCCAACTGACAGCCCAGGGCTGTCTCTAGGGCTTTGTGGTTAAGCTGGAGAATTCTAACCCTTCAAGGAAGCTTTGCCAAGCTGGTGTGGGAAGCAAATCTCTACTCCCATACCTAGCTCTAAACTGAGCTTCTCTTGAATTACCCTGAACAAGATCTTGACCTCTAATGGTCATAACAAGATCAATGGGCACTCAGCTAATACCGACTTGACAACAAGTATTTATGAAGTCCTTGCTATGTGCCAGGCACATTCCGAGGGTTGGGCACACAAATACAAGCACAAAGAAAGACAGTTCTAGTCCTCAAGGAGCTTCCATTCAAATAGGGGCAGATGGCATCCAAGGAAGGTGAAGGGACCTTCCTTAAATGCTCCTCTCACAGTACAGAAGATATTGCACTGACTGCTGCCTTCTTTGGACTTGCATCCTCAGGGCCATCACAGTGCTCGGCACACAGTAGGTGCTCAATAAATACATGTTCGTTGATCCATTACCTCTACTGCTTGGTTTCTTTTGTGGGAACTTGGTCTGGTCCAGATTTCTTCCTTATTTCCCAAATTATCATTTCCACTTCTTAGCATACAATTTGGGCGAAAAGGTATCAGAGACCTAATTTGTTCATCTTCCTGTCACCGATGATGGAAATGATCTTAAAAAACAGAAACGCCGCTCAACTTGTCCTGTTGTTTTTTTTTTTTAAACCCTTGTACTTCGGTGTATTGTCTCATAGGTGGAAGATTGGTAAGGGTGGGCAATGGGGGTCAAGTGACTTGCCCAGGGTCACCCAGCTGGGAAGTGGCTGAGGCCGGGTTTGAACCTAGGACCTCCCGTCTCTAGGCCTGACTCTCACTCCACTGAGCTACCCAGCTGCCCCCTCAACTTGCCCTGTTTTAAGGCACTTTGTTACCTCTTACCAGTTTCACTAGGGCAGCTGGCAATTCACTAGACAGAGTGCCAGAGCTGGAATCAGAAAGCCCCGAGTTCAAATCCAGCCTCTGACACACCCTAGCTGTGTGATTCTGGGCAAGATACTTCATCTCTCTCTGTCTTAGTTTCCTTCTCTAAAATGGGGATAATAATAGCACCTTCCTGGCAAGGTTGTTGTGAGGATCAGTGCTTGGCACATACTAAGCCCTAGAAAGAAGTTGGCTCTTTTTAGCTGTCATTTAGGGATGCTTTGGGGTATAGGGCCCGTTTGGGCCTCATCTCAAGCTTGCCTTAGACTTTCCCCTTCTCCCGTGTTCACAAGATGATACAGCTCTGAGGTCTAGCGGTTGGCAAACGAGTTGGCATTCTCAATCCATCCAACCCCAGCGGCTACGGCATCCTCCTCTTGACAGTGAGGTCAGGTGCTTCTCGGCAAGGGTAGTTTCTGGGCTCTTTGGGCCTCGTCCTTGTGGCAGCTCCTTTACTTTGCTTAAACGTTGGAAAGAACCAGGAATAATTAGGGTCAATATCTTTGTCTTTTTCCATTTCCCTCTTGAACAACTCGCTTGAATCGGTTTCCATGTCAACCAGTCCCTTGAATAATTCACAGCGAAGCTTAGCAAATGTCCTGGGTCTCCTCACAATTAGCCTCTCTTCCTGCCGTCTGCTTGCTGCTCTGTCCTTTGCTTTCATGCCTCGCTCCTCTGACTGCACTCAGAACGGAGGATTCCCGGATCCGTCGCCCCGAGTTCCCGCCTCCCAAGACGGGGGGATTTCTTTAAGGCTTGCAGGGCCACCACCAGACCCTCTTCTGGAAGAGAGCTAGGAATGAAATGGAACTAGAGGGCCTTCCAGTGGTCCGTCGGCTTCATTTGAGCCCCAGCGTGAGCCGCGTTTTTCAGCATGGCTCATTTTTTTGGCCATTCGGCCTCGCTAGGAGCACATGCCCTCCCCCGCCTTCGTCTTGGCCACCTTCAGCTCCGCACCCAGGCTTCGGGGGCTTCGCCTTGGGAACCTGCCCGGCAGTCCTGCTGGGGTGGAGCTGAGTCATAGCACTCGCTGCTCCCTCAGCTAGTCTCAGCCCTGCTGCCGCCTCTTCTGCATCCATGCTTGGCGCTTCCTCCTTTGAGAATTGCCATCCAGTCTCCTTTGCCACGGCCTCTGGGAAAGGCCCAGACTCTCCTGTTGTGGGGGAAGGGAAGAGAAGGGAGGAAGCTGGGCAAAGGTTGGACAAGACGCTCTCCACCAAGTCAGGCTACCTGCGATAGGAATGAGTGACTGAGTGAAGAAAACCTGGGAAGCACCTGCAGGCTGCCAGACCCGGCGCTCGCTGAGCTTCCTGGAGATCCCAGGAGGACCTTCTCCCTCATGAGGAAGCCAGGCCAGAGGGGGAGGCGGTAGCTCTCTCCCGCCTCCCTCTGCATGAAGACGCTTATCGTCACCCCGGCAGGGCATGGCCTCACCAGCCTGGCAGTCCCAGGAGAGTTGAAAGTGTGTCCTCAAGCGGCGCCCGCCAAGGCCTCTGGCCGCCCGCTACGCCGGCGTGTGCTGGATGAAGGGCCCGTCGCTCTGCGCGCCATCCAGGACTTGGAGCGTCTGTAATATGGCAGCCTGCAGGCGGTCGGAGGCTGGCGCTACCACGCGGGAGTCATTTGCAAAGTTTCACTCCCAGACGGCAGCAGCTGGCCTCGGGGCTGAGCTCCGAGTCCCGGCAGAGGCCAGGCAGGGCCGTCTGTCTGATGGCAGCCATAGGAGGGGCAGCCCAGGGACAGCATTTGGCGAGAGCTTCGGGTCTGTGAGGTGCTGCCACTGGCACTGCAGGACGAGCGAGCCCCCTCCGGCCTCCTCTCGGAGGCTCTCGGGAGGGGGCGGGTGACGCGCTTTGCTGTAGCAGCAGCAGTTCTCAAACCAGGGCCATAAGCAGCCCCCAATTCGATGCGTGTTCTTGGAGGTCACGAGTTGCCTTTAGTCCTCGGGACCTTTTCTTATCCATTTAAAAGCAGCATCGTGAGGATGGCCCACAGGCTTCGCTGGCGGGAGAAGGGCTCCACCACACAAAGAATGTCACACATTCCTCCCCATCCGCCTTGGGCCGCCCCCACGGCAAAGCTGTCCAGATGGGCCCAGGGCCAGAGACTCCACTGAAAGGACCTCTGGAGGCACTGAGTCCCGGCTTCCCGTTTTACACGGGACGAATCTCGGATGTAGAGAGCCTCAGAGGCGCTTCCTGTGCTCGAGGTGGAGTCCAAATCCAGGTCCCAATTCAGGTCTTCCCAACTCCACGGCCACCATTTGGGGGCGAGACGCGGCTCTCACACTGCTACGGCCTCCTTGAGAAATGGCTGTGTTTCGTATGTGTGTATTCACGGACAGCCTGGAAGCGTCTTGAGGGCGAGCAGCGCTTCCTTCTGGCTGAAGAAGACGGCCCTTCCTCCCCTCCCTTGCAGGCCCTGGTGATGAGTCAGTCTTCACTCTCCAGGAGCCCATCCCTGGGCTCCTTGGGACGTCTCCTGCACGGATCGGCCACGCACGTCCATGCCCCTTGGGTGGCGCGGGGGAGGGGAGGAGGTGGCAGAAGCGAGCAGTTGGCCTGAACGTGAGGTCTACTCTGGGGCCCCTCCCTTAGCCCCCTCCCCCCCGCGTGTCGGCCCTGGAGGCTTATTTCCTTCTGGCTTTCTCAAGCGAGGGGGCTTCACAGTTGGAGAAGGGACTCCTTTACAAAGTCGGGCCGTTTCCCAGGCAGGGCTGTGGGCTCGAGCTCCAGGCGGGGATGCCAGCCTGCCCGGCTCTTTGGGCTGTGGCCCAGCTCGAGTCCGCACGCCGCCAGGGGAGGGCCCCGGGGGCTCGCCTTTTCCACAAGCTCCGTGCCGGGCACCTCGTGCTGCCTGACCCCCTCCAAGGATAGAACGGCGGAGCTGGGAGGGCACTTAGCCAAGACCGTTGGGCACGGCTCACGCTGCAGAGGAATCCTGGGCGCAGCTCTCGGGGCAGCCGTTGCCCTCTTCAGTGACGAGGGAGCTGCCCTCCCCACCTCTAGCTCTGGGCCTCGCTGGGCCCGGCTCTGCTGCTGCTTCTTTCCTCCGGAGCCTCCCTCACATGGCCAGCGACGGCAAGGCCCAGCGCCCCCCTGGCTGCCCTCCCCGATGGCACGGAGGGGCGACGCTCGAGAAGGCAGCCAACGTTCTCCGTTCTCGGGGGACCCCCTGAGCCCCAGCTTCCTCCTCTGGCCCACTCCAGCGGCTCTGTCTGGGCGGCCCAGGAGGGAGGCTCCGGGTCCTGGCAAGCTTATGCCGGGCACGGAGAGGTCCCCCGGCCGGTCCTTATAGGCGACTCCTGTGGGGAGGTGCGGAGCTCCGCCCTGTGCCCAAGTGGGAAGAAGCCCCTCCGCCATCTGCGGCCCCCTGAGGTCCTGGGAGGGGAGGCTCGAGGAGTCAGAGACCGTTAGCGAGGGAGCCCAGGGCGGCCGTTCCTCTGGAAGCTGCTCCGCGTGGCTTCTCTCGGGCCCAGAGCAGCGCTCAGGTGTTCCCGCTCTCCCTTCTAGGCCACGAGGCCGGGGAGGACGCCGAGCCTGAGAGGAGGGACCCCCCGAGGGCCCTTCCCGGGACCGGGGCTAAACGGGCAGCCAGAGAAGCAGCGGAGGCCGGCCGGCCACGGCCCGCAAGGGCTTCTGCTGCCCACTGACGGCCAGGAGGCTAGGCACGGCCATCCCCACGCCGAGAGATCTTCCCGTGAGATGGGCTGCAGAGCAAAAGCCGGGCTGGCCGGAGCTTCCAAGAAGGAGCTCCTTAAGTCGTGGACGTTCGAGACCGTCGGAAGGGCCAGGAAACGCTTGTCCGGCCTCTGGGCGAAGCGCCTTCCCTCTGCTCGTTCCTAAGGGGGCCGCTCCGGCGACCGGGGGCTTTCTGGGCAGGTGGCTGTCTAGTCTGCCTTGGCTGGGGGGCCTAGCGGGAGGCTCCCAAGGCCAGACCAAAGCCCCCCCAGCGGCTGGCTCCAATGGCTGTCCACGTCCTCCCAGGCTAGCCTGGCAAAGGCCACCCGCTGGAGGGACAGAGGCCGGCCCGGGAGACGGATTCGAGGGGGCCTGGGCTCAGGACAGAGTCGAGAAGGAGCCCTTCCTGGTACCTCAATGGTTCTCAGCTGCATCCTTTGGGGCACCGGGGCACCCCCTGGAGCATTTCTGCTTGAAGGCAGCGGCTAGAGTATCGCCCGGGAGTCAGCCTACCTGAAGTCCAACCCTTGGCACTAGCACCATGACCCTGGGCAAGTCAGCTTACCGCCCAAGCCTCAGTTTGCTCTTCTATGAAATGGGACGGTTGGACGCCGTAGCCTCCAAAGGCCTTTTCTAGCTCTAAATAGATGCCCTTTTCTAAACCTTCTGCACCGGGCAACCGCAGCAGACGAGAGCGTGCAAGGCCTTCTCTTAGCACTGTAGTGCTGCCCCGTACGCACATGTATGCACACACATGTACACCCATGCACAGACACACACACACACACACATCTTTGTAAACAGAATCTCTTAAGACTAAATCTTTCCTGACTGGCCATTTCCAGAGAGAACCCAAATCCCTGAGTCAGACGAAGCTCCCACGAGGCCTGCCTGCCTTCACGAGCTAACTGACTTCGGCCTCTTCCCCTTCCTGAATCTCCAGGTCTAAAGGGCCCTCCCCGTCGGACCCAGAGCTGCTGGAGAAATCTTTCTCTCCACGTTCCCCTGGTGGAGCAGAGACTCAAGTCCTTGGCAGTTCAATCTACAAAACTCAAATGGAAACAAAACAAAACACAAGCCATTGTTCTGCGGCGGCTCTAAGAGTCCTTGGTGAGTGGGGGGGGGTTCTAGACCTCCTTTAAGTTTCTGAGTCAGTGCATAGATTAGCAAGAGGAAAGCATCCGCTAACTGTGCTTCTCGGAGACTGACTGAAAGGCAATGTGTGAGAACGGGCAATCTGTGGTGTTTGGTTCAGAATTTCCAAGTTCATACTTTATTGTGACAAATTTCTCATCCTCCATGTGTCCATATGGGCACGGACAGCATTGGCAGAGGAGAGGGAAGATGCTGTTGGTTAGGGGCCTGCCTGATGCCAGGAGAGAGAGGCTGAGGAGGGAGGAAGAGAACCCATCCATTCCCCAGCATCCTGAGCACGGTCACAGCATACGAGGGCCATAAAGGGCTTTAAGAATCATTTTGTCAAAAAGCTTTTATACAAACAAAAACAATGTAGCCAAGATCAGAAGGGAAACAACAAACTGGGAAAAGATCTTTATAACGAAAAACTCTGACAGGGGTCTAATCACTCAAATATACAAGGAGTCAAAGCAATTGTATAAAAAACCAAGCCATTCCCCATTCGATAAATGGACAAGAGACATGAATAGGCAATTTTCAGGTAAAGAAATCAAAACTATCAATAAGCACATGAGAAAGTGCTCTAAATCTCTAATAATTAGAGAAATGCAAATCAAAACAACTCTGAGGTATCACCTCACACCGAGCAGATTGGCTAAAATGAAAAAGGGGAGAGTAATGAATGCTGGAGGGGATGTGGCCAAATTGGGACACTAATGCATTGCTGGTGGAGCTGTGAACTGATCCAACCATTCTGGAGGGCAATTTGGAACTATGCCCAAAGAGCGCTAAAAGAATGCCTGCCCTTTGATCCAGCCATACCATTGCTGGGTTTGTATGCCAAAGAGATCATAGATAAACAGACTTGTATGAAAATACTTATAGCTGTGCTTTTTGTGGTGGCAAAAAACTGGAAAATGAGGGGATGCCCTTCAATTGGGGAATGGCTGAACACATTGTGGTATCTGCTGGTGATGGAATATTATTGTGCTCAAAGGAATAATAAACTGGAGGGATTCCATGTGAACTGGAAAGCCCTCCAGGAAGTGATGCAGAGTGAAAGGAGCAGAGCCAGAAGAACATTGTACACAGAGACGGATACACTGTGGTAAATTGAATGCAATGGACTTCTGTACTAGCAGCAACGCAATGACCCAGGACAATTCTGAGGGATTCATGGAAAAGATGCTACCCACATTCAGAGGAAGAACTGCAGGAGTGGAAGCACAGAAGAAAAACAACTGCTTAAACACATGGGTTGAGACGGACATAATTGGGGATGTGGACTCGAAACTACCACACCAATGCAATGATCAACAATTTGGAAATAGGCCCTGAACAAGGACACATGTTACAACCAGTGGAAATGTGTGTCAGCCACGGGTGGTGGGAGAGCGGGGTGTGAAGGGGATAGTAGGGGCACAAAGCATGTAAACATGTTAAAAATGAATATTAATAAATGTTTAAAAAATTAATAGAAAAAAAGAAGCAATAGTATTACAAGAAAAAAAGGACAGATGTCAACAAGTTGACAATATAACGAGTATTCTGAAAGAAAATAATTTTAAAATTTTAGACAAAAATTAAGCCAATGGCTACAAGGTAATAAAGTAATAGATCATCTTCCTTCTGGATTTTTAGAATTTGGGGCACAGTGGGAATTCAAGTTTCCTTCTGGATATTATGGTATTTTCATCAGGGCAAATAACTATTTCATTTTTTGGCATAAAATCTTAAAAATATTTTTGGATACTATTCTTGATTTCAAGTCATTCAATAAAATAGTAAATAATAAAATACTTTCAAAACTCAATGTGCAATTTAAGAGTAATATTTGGGGTTTTTTTGTGCAAATGTCATCAATAGCTCTATGCTTTCTTATTTATAAATCATCATAAGTTCAACTTAACAAAAATGCTTGTTATTTTTAAGAGTGGAAGGCTACAATTTCTAAATGAAAGGAAATTATCTTTCAGTTGGATTGAATAGACACTTGAGCAACATGAAAATTAAGCCTAGGGTTCTATGGATCTACCAAAAATTTCTCATTGTGTCACAAATCTTCATTTCAGGCTTTGTTGAACATATATAAACATTCAGGAGGCTTGCTCTTATAGCTGCTTACTTCTATAACTTTTTATTCTATGCTACACTTACGAAGTGTTCTAGAAATAATTCTGATATGAGGTTTGATTGAGAAAAGAGAGTTGAGGTGATACTGAATTGAAGGGAATTAAATGATATCTATTCTAATTGATGAATACAATTTAGTTGAATTAAGGATGAAGGGAAAGTTTTAAATATATGTACTGGGAAGTAAGCTGGAATCCCTCTTGGTCTATTCTGGCTACTGCATACGTCATGGAGTGCTGGGTCTGTGCCCAGGATACTGCTGGGGAAACATATGACTTCATGCCAAAAGGACCTGGGGCTTTGGTATAATGCAAGAAACCCTATCTCAGAGAAAGCCATGGGCTCTTATTCAAATTGGAAAAGCTTAATTATTCTGAATGCCTGAACCGCATGGAATTTTCCTACTAATAGCTATAAGAATATTAGAAAAGGAGACCAGTGTGTTAGAAGTATACTAGTGCACAGTCGACATTTAGAGTTTAAAGTTTCAGAAGTTAAGATCCTCCAATTACCACTTTCCGTTCGATGCCTTGTTCCAAAACCTTATTCTCTGCCTCCAGCTGATCTAGAATAGTTTTGTGCAGTAATGGCCCATTTGCTCCTCTTACCACAGCAACTAATTCTCCTCCCTAGAATAAATGGCAAAATGATCAGTTGAAAAATTGAATCACTGAGGGAAATGCCTTTTTCATTATATATTTTCATTAGCCAATTTTAAGTTGATAATACAGATGACTTCAAAATAAGACAATGTGTTAAAATAGGAAACAATCCTCGGATAAATCATGAAGTTTAAGAGATTTTTTCTTTGGTGCTTCTTTTATCTTCAATGCCCTCAAATGCCACTCTGCCCAGCCCCACAGGTACCAATCAGCTTCGTGTTGCCCTGAGTTCTATACATGAAGGCACTCTCACCCATATTTACTTCATGCTTTAAAGTTATTCTTCCCTCTCAATAATGACTTAGATCAGTGTACATTTTACAGTTTGTAAAAAGCTATGAATTATTTAATTTATCCTTTAAATCATCCCCATGAAAAAGGATATATAATAGTGTTTTTCAATTGTGTGTGTAGAAGTTTATCAACTGTTTGACCGAGCCTTCATTTTTAATCATTTATTTTGGTGTTGTATAGCTAAAGCCTAAAAGTGTGACTCTTCTCCAAAGTATGGCCAAAATGAAATATGTCTTTTGAATCTGAATATTTCTAATTACATACAAAACTGATTCTAGCTTTTAAGAAAAGTACTCACTGCATAAAAAAGAAAGGTAGGTTCACATTTTCCTCGGTATTTTTCCAAAATATCAAGACGGTCTGCTTCTGCCTAAATTTAAAAAAGCAAAATAAGAAGTGTCTTAGATATACTTTATAGTTCAAGTATAGAAGAGCCAAAATTAACCAACAATTAGAAAGCTACACCAAATTATTATACATCCTACTGTTGATAAAAAGTGACCACATTTTCACTTTTTTGAAGTTTCAAACCAGTTAACATTTCAAATGTTAAATCTAATGGCATTCACTTAATCCTCATTCTATTTGACTTGTAGCTTTTGAAAATGCTAACTAGTTTTTGCAGAAGTCAAATAAATGCAGTTAAAATTAGAAGGGAAACAGTTAGCTAGGGAAACTTTTGCAGTGATATCTGATAAAGATTTAATATCCAAGATATATAGAAAATTGATTCAAATATGCCAGAATAAGAGCCATTCTCCAAAAAAAAAAAAAAAAAGAAATGTAAGCTCTCAGTCACCATATGAAGAAATTCCAACTTACTACTGTTGTGAGGAAGATTAGTTAGTAATTAATTAAGTATTGTGGTTGGACCTAGCAGGAAGGGCTGGAGCATTCCAAGATGGAATGAAGGAGCAGGAAGTAGGGGCTTGTGCTCTGAGAGAGACTCCATTAGTGGTTGGCACAAACTGTTGCTAACCCTGGGAGATCTCAGACCTGCATCCTGATTCCCTGGAATCCTGAGTGGTGGTGGCATCAAGCAAGTGGACAAGACCTGCAGAGCAGCACCAAGGGGAGGAGGAGTTTGGGACCTGCTGGACAGCATCTCAAGCACACTCTCTCTACTTGAATACCTTGGGCCACCTTGGCTTTTGGCATCCTGTGATCATCTGTGGATTACTGTGAGAACCTTTAAAGCCACCCTCAGCCCCTTTAGCTATGCTGGTCAAACCTGACTGGAACCAGGTTTGAAGCAGCCTCCCACAGACTCCAGTGCTGTGTCTTGGGCCCTGCTTGCTTAGGTCGGTAAGATTAGAGAAGTCAAGTCCTCCCCTTGCCCTGTGGTTTTGCCATTTAGGTTTTAGTGTAGAATCCCCTATCCCACCTTTCTAGTTAAACATAATTAAAACTGTTAAAACCTTTTACCTTGCCTGCTGGTTTCAAAGACTCTGGCCTAGTGGTGAGCTGGGTGACAGTTGGCCAACAGCCATTCTTGACAGTTAGCAGCAGCTTAGCTGTGTACTCTGGTCTCCCTATTCTGGTCCTGTCTCTCCTTCAACCCAGTGTGTGTGTACCCACAACCACTAGGTTATATTTTAACATTCCCGGTGGCCCGTCTCTTTTACACTACTAAGAGAAATACAAATTAAAGCAACCTTGAGATTCCACTTTCTAGTCATCAAATTCCCAAAGTTGACAAAGAAAGAAAAAAAGAAGGGACTGCAGGAGGACAGACAAGCTAATACACTGTTAGTGGAGCTACGAATTGTTCCATTCATTCTGGAGCACAATTTGGAACTTTATCCAAGTACTTACTAAATTGCTCATCTCTTTTGACCTAGTGATAATACATTTTAGTTATAGCCCCATAGAAGAACAGAAAGAAGTAAAAGACCCATAAATAAACAAAAATACCAATAGCAGCAATATTTGTTGTACCCAAGACCTTGAAACAAAGTGAGGGCCCATCAAATCATAGTATACAAACAAAGCAAAGGGAACATTGGGAAGACTGGTATGAACTGAGGTAGAAGGACTTAAAACATAATTAGGAAAATAATTTGTAAAACTACATCATAAAGAAAAACAACTTTGAAAGGCTTCAGAACTCTGATCATTGCCTTTGTATTTGAAGGTCTTTGTCTTGATTGCTTGCAGAATTTGTTTCTGGGTTAAATTGTTAGATTTAAGAAATATATTGCTTTGGAGTTTGCAGCCTTGGCTTTTTTCCCCTTGAGGTGATCTGTGAATTCTTTCAATTAGAATTTCATTTTCTTTGTTTAAGAGTTTTAGGCAGCTCTTTTCTATTATTTCCTTCATAATTATGTTAAGGGTATTCATCTTCTGGCATTCTTCTAGGAGACCTATGATACTTAGATTGTCTCTATACATCTTGTCTTCAAGATCAATATTTTGCTTCCATTAAGAGTATATTTTCTTTTAATGCTATCACTTTTTGCTTCTCTTATAGCTTGTCCTTCATGCCCACATATTTACATTCCCAGTCTATGTTTTCATTTGTTTCTTTGGTGAAGCTTGTCACTGCAGATTTTAGTCTTTTTCTATTCTGTTCATTATTTTTGTTGTGCAGGGCATAAATTCTGTTCTCACAATTCTCATTTCTCTTTTAAACCACACAGGAAGAATATGTTGTACTTCCACATCCTTCTCAAATTCTAGAGGACCCTCTGGAGGGTCCTCTTCCTTACCAAGTGTTGGATCACTTTTCTTTGTTCTGCAGTATTTTTTCATTGATGACTGAATTCGTTTACTAGAGCTGGGAGTCATATTTCCTTTTATTAATTTTTTCCTATTGATTTATCTACTCATGTTCAAGGCCTTTGAATTTCCTACTTGTTGAAATCTGTAAATTCTAATCTTTTATTCCACCCCTTATTTTCCCTTTCACTTACTTTCTGATTCTCTTCCTTCTGATTGTGATTTCCTTGGGGGTCTGGATCCCCAAGCATCTCAACTTCTTTTCTTACTTGGCAATTTACAGTTCAACAGCCTAGGTTTCTATACTGACTGAATTTTAGGTGATCAGGAATGGCCCTAGCTAGAAGTTCCTGTCAGCCTTTTGCTTCTGAAGAGCTGCAGCCAAGCTTGCTCTTTAGGTCCACAGACTGGAGCTGGAGTCTCCACAACACCAGAAAAAGAAGCAGGGGCTGGAATGTAGTGGTGGGTTTTATTGTAAGCTCATGTTGTATCCTTGGGCCTATTGGTACAGCCTCAATACTGGTAGTGTGATAGGTAGGAAAGGAATGGTAAATGAACTCAGAGTCATTGAGTCAGTTCATAATTATACACAGAGACTGATACACTGTGGTAAAATCGAATGTAATGGACTTCCGTACTAGCAGCAATGCAATGATCCAGGACAATTCTGAGGGACTTATGGAAAAGAATGCTACCCACATTCAGAGGAAGGACTGCAGGAGAGGAAACACAGAAGAAAAACAACTGCTTGAACACATGGGTTGATGCAGACATGATTTGGGATGTAGACTCTAAATGACCACCCTAGAACAATTATCAATAATATGGAAATAGGTTTCAATCGATGATACATGAAGAAACTAGTGGAAATGCACATCAGCTACAAAGGGTGGGGGGAGAGAAAGGAAGATGTAGTATACAGAATTGGGGTGATATAGTTTTTTCTAGCTTTGGCTGAGTTCCAAAAGCTGTTAGAGGTTTGGAATCTTGAGGAAAAGGCAGTTGGTTGAATCTTCCGTGGAGGGAGGTTGTGAATCAGCCGAGCTGCTTTGATTACCTAGCTTTAATATTGAAATTTAGCCTAGCTTTGATATATTTACTTAAGAAATTATTATTTTAGATAAACCCTTTATATCTTCCTTTCTTAATACCATCCCTGCCTTCCCTCCCTTACCTTATATGTCTGTGGAGTTAATAAGGAGAGTAATTAGAGAGGAGTTAAATCT
>NC_058133.1:1010904-1063408 GCF_016433145.1 Gracilinanus agilis
ACTACCACATCATGCTGTTGGAGTTGAGGATCACTCAAACCTTCCTTCCTCTGTGAGACTCCATCCTCTGCTTATAGAGCTGATGTTCAGAACCAAGTGGAAGACTTAGATTTATTTGTATTAAAGGCCATTGTTCCCACCAAGCCCAATGGTCTAGCTCTGTGAAGGTGAACCTAAGGCACACATGCCAAGAAATGCCACCTACCGTCGCCCACCAAAGTGTGCTACTAGTGTGAGAAGTGATTTTCTCTCTTTCCAGTGTTGCCTTTTTTTAACATCATCTCCCAGTGACCTGGAGGTCAAATACCACCGAGTAAATTCAGGTCTAGACGAGCCTCAGAAGAGAAAGTTAAAGAACCAAGGAACCGATGAGACAGGAAACTATGATTCCACAGGCACTACCTGCCTGTGCAGCCCAGGCAGATTAAGAAACTATGATTGGTTCCTGAGATGTGGCATGTGAGAGCAAGTGGGTGGAGAAAAGAGTTTATAAATTCAGATCAGGAGGGAGGCTTGGTCTTTGGTGTGTGTGTGTGTGTGTGTGTGTGTGTGTGTGTGTGTGTGTGTGTGTAGGAGCACAGGGGACCCTTGCTGGGTTGGAGCTACAGGCCCATTATGGTACCTGCAGATTAGAAGGGTTAAGTACCACTCTACCTCTCTCCTACTTTTTCCTCTTTACTACTATGACTACTTTTGATTTAATAAAGTTATTAAGCTACAATCAGCCTCATAATTTTAAATATTACATTAGAAAGCCTTGGGGTGGAGCTACTCTCTTTCTGTCTCTCCATGTGCCTGAGGACATTCCTCACTTCACCCTGCCCAGCAGCCCAATGGGATAAGGGGAGGGAAAGGGGCATAGCACTGGGTCTCTGAGGGGTGGGGCACGGCACTTGGTCTCTAAAAGGTTCACCATCACTGTTCTACCTGGTCAAATACTTCTTGGATCCAGTGTGCTAGTGATGTCTCCTAGCTCCAAACCACCCTGCAGAACTGACAACCATGCACTGTGTGGTTTCATCCAAGCAACCTAGGTTGGCCACACAGAAGTCCCCAGGGCACTCCACTGAGGTGCCAACTTCTTCCAAGCTGACACCAAATCACTCATGCCAGCTCTTTGGGTCCAGTCATTTAAGCAGCTCTGAGCCTAATGAATTGTCAATAGCTACCATTATTTTGAGTTTTCTACAATAGTAGTGTGAGTGATGGAATCGAATGCCTTGTTGACATTTGGACAAACACTACATCAAGAATTCTCCTTTGAGTAACCTTGTCAGACAAAGGAAACAGGTCAGATTGACTTGACCTGTTTTTGCTGAACCAAAGGAGACCCTGGTGATTATCGCTTCCCTTTCCAGCTGTTCGCAGACCAGCCCTTGAATATGATGTCCTAGTCATTTGCCAAGGATCAAAGTCAAGTCAATTCAGTAAATAATAACTAATGAGATCAAGTATTTCAACCTTGGAGGGGTTTTAGAGATCATCTAGTCTGTTCACTCTGACTTTACAGAACAGGAAACTGAGGCCCAAAAAGAACTTGGGTCTTCTATATTGAATTCCTTGGTATTTCTGTTGCACAAACTGTCCCCTGGCAAAGACGGTAGAGCTCTAGTATACCAAAGTTTGAAGTCTGTAGGACTATCTTAAAGAAACAAAAACCCCAACCAAGGATTTCAGAGCTGAAGAATCTGCTCCTGACATCTCGATGTGCATGCATGAGTCATTTTGTCTACAAGTCTAGAGGCCCGCTAATTTGGCAGCACTGGATCTTGGGGCACCAGATCGTAAGCTGTAAGGGACTCGCAGGACACTCCCCGAATATTGTCCCAGCTAGCAGTGATTCCGGCTTTAATGACTGCTGACTAGATCCTGGTTTTATGGGTCTTTAGTAGGATGTTTGTCAATGTGCCCTATGGTACATGGGGTGAAGAAAGGGAAAGAAATTCGGGGCTGCCTTTCCACAGTGATATTTGATTAGTTTCCTTCATTAACTGAAGCAAGAGTGGCCATTCCTATAGAGCTCCCCAGTCCAAGGAACTGGGGGATGTTTTTCTAAGGCCAAAAAATGTCCAAGCCTGGGCTGGGCCTTTATTGGCCCAATTCTGCCTCAGGCACGGATATGTGCCTGGGTGTGATTGTTTAGCCCTGAGTCATTATGCAAAGTAATTCCTCTGCAGTCTGGATTCTACAAGGTCGGATTCCACTTGGATATCAGCGGAAATCAGAAGGAAATGGAAGCAATTAGGGCCCAATTGGTGCAGCTGCTTAGCTGCCTTCTTTAATGTAAGCAAATACCATGAGGAGCTCTCCTCTCCGTACCCCCTTCATATTCATCATGCCCTGATTGCAGGAGGGCTCTCCAGATCACTGTCTGAGGCTTCAAGGAAACTTTGCAGCTGCCAATGGATTGGGAGGGAAGGGAAAACTTGCCAAAGTGTCCAAGCTTACTTTTAGGACTTCTTGTTGCTGCTCAGTTGTTTTAAATTGTGTCTAACTCTTTGTCACCTAATGTGGGCTATTTTTTTGGGCAAAGATCCTGGAGTGGTTTGCAATTTCTTTCTCTGGCTCATTTGACAGTTAAGGAAACTGAGGCAAAGTGACTTGCTCAGGGTCACCCAGCTAGTAAGTGTCTGAGGCCAGATTTGAACTCATAAAGAGAGTCTTCACAACTCCAGGCCCAATGCTTTGTGTGCTATGGCTTCCCCTAGCACCCTACCTCCCATACGGAATAGCAAGAGTAATAACAAAAGTAATGCTAGCAGCCATTTCTAGAGCACTTTGAGTTTTGAAAAACACTTCATTTTGTCTTCAGAAAAGACCTATGAGATACTGCCATAGTGCCCATTTTGCAAATGAGGAAACTAATGTTGAGATGCTAAGGGATATGCCCAAGGTCAGATAGATAGCTAGTAAAAGTCTGAAGCAGAATTTGAATTTGATACCTTCCTGCCTCAAGCCCTTGCTTTAGTTACTGTCTCCTGGCTGCTCTCAAGACAACCCCTCATTTGCTGAGACAGACACCTCTCCTCAGGAGCAGGACTTACTTTCTGATAATAACAGTGTTGGGAAATAGGAAGGGAAGGATAGAGAGCTGGGCACAGCATCCAGAAGTCCGGGGTTTAAATCTTGCCTTAGAAAAAGACTTGAACAAAAATATTTATAATTGCTCTTTGTGGTGGCAAAAAATTGGAAAATGAGGGACTGCCCTTCGATTGGGGAATGGCTGAACAAATTGTGGTATCTGCTGTGATGGAATACTATTGTGCTCAAAGGAATAATGAACTGGAGGAATTCCATGTGAACCAGAAAGACCTCCAGTAACTGATGCAGAGCAAAAGGAGCAGAACCAGGAGAACATTGTACACAGAGACGGATACATTGTAGCACAATCGAATGTAACTGACTTCTGTACTAGCAGCAGGGCAACGACCCAGGACAATCCTGAGGGACTCATGAGAAAGATGCTCTCCACATCCAGAGAAAGAACTGTGGGAGAGGCTGATACATCGTGGTTCAATTGAACATAATGGACTTCTCTACTAGCAGCAATGCAAGGTTCCAGAGCAAGGCTGAGGGACTCATGAGAAAGAAAACTAGCCACATTCAGAGGAAGAACTGTGGGAGGAGAAACACAGAAGAAAAACAACTAGTTGAACACATGGGTGATGGGGATATTATTAGGGATGAAGACACTAAACGATCACTCTAGTCCAACTATCAGTAATATGGAATTAGGTCTTAATCAATGATACATGTAAAACCCAGTGGAATTGTGGGGCTTGGGGGAGAGGGAAAGAACATGAAACATGTAACTATGGGAAAATATTCAAAATAAAAATAAAAATAGAATTAACAAAAAAAGAAAGAACTGTGGGAGTGGAAACACAGAAGAAAAACAATTGCTTGATCACACAGGTTGATGGGGACATGATTGGGGATGTAGACTCTAAATAATCACTCTGGTGCAAATATTAATACTATGGAAATAGGTCTTGATCAGTGACACATGTAAAACCCAACGGAATTACACATCGTCTATGGGAGGGAAAGAACATGAATCACATAATCATGGAAAATTTTTCTTAGTTAACCAATAAAAAAATAAAAATAAATAAATCTCTTCTTAGGTACTTCTGAACTATATGATTCTGAGCAAAGTCCTTCATCTCTCTTGGCCTCACTTTGTTCATCTGTAAAATGGACATGGTATTAGCACTTATCTCAGAGAGCCATTGGGTGGATCGAATGCGGTAACACAGGGTGTCCCAAAAGTTCTAGTGCCATTTTAATGACTAGCTTCAGACTCCCTGCCCACGCCCCTCTCCTTCACTTGTTTACCTTGAAGTGGCACTAAGCATTTGGGAAACGTAAAGCCCTTTGTTACAGCTATAAATGATCACGGGTTGGCTTGTCTGCCAGCCCTGTGACTTTATTGGTGAAGGGAACCCTTGACTGACCAACTCCGGAACAGAGCGAGGACTGGCGGGTTGCCTGTCACCCCCCTCCTCCCATTGGTGGGTCTCTGAGACTCCCCCCCGCCCCCCCCCCGTATTCCCACCGTTCCCACGGCTGCTCCAGCCTCTCCCCACCAGCTTTTAGCTCCCTGCAGTGACCTGCCCTTGAAGCAGGGACTCGGCGGCGGCTGTCACCAAGCGCGGCTGTCAATAACCCCGGAGTGGGATTTTTGCTGCCAGGCACTAGGGGGCGCCGTGCGGGGCCCTGATTAGCAGGCGGCTTCCTTCCAGCCTCAGCCACGGCAGGGCTGGCACGGAGATGGATGGAGACTCGCCCGCTCATGCCAAGGAAATCATTGACAGGAAGAACAGGAGAAGCCTCGGGGGAATTCCGGGCAGGCTCTGCCCCGGCCCGGGGCTAGCCACAGCCAGGCTCCCTTCCGTAGCGGGAAGTGCTGGGGAGGGTTTGGACAGGCAAACACGTTAGTGTTCTCCGGCGGCCTGAGCCGTGCCCGCCGCGGGGCTCCGAGAAGTCGCCTGGGAACCTCCACTGCCACTAGGCCTGCCCGGAAGAAGGGGAGCCGCCTGGCAGGGACCGTCTGGGAAAACGGGGAAGGGCTAGAGAAGGGCCGTCGCTCAGCGGGGGGGGGGGCTCGAGGTTCTCGTCACAAAGAGTACGGCGAGCTGCCGAGAGCCCTTCAGAGGAGGCCGGCAGGCGGCCCTTCGTGGTGGCCTGATCCACACTGGACCCCCCGAGGCGCAGACACCGGACCGACGGCCCTCGGGGAGAAGGAGCGCTTCTTAGGCGGCAGGAGGAGAGCTTAACCTGGCCGAAGGCTGCCTAACCGCGTTCTGGCCTGCTCCGGCGGCCCCAGCAAACTCTCCAGGCCGAGGGTTCGGGGCTTAGTGAGGACGAGAGCCGAGCGCTCCGGGGGAGACCCAGAAAGGCCCGAGAGCTCCGGCGACGCCACGGTGAACTCTGATCGCGGAGGAGGCGCGAGGAGGAGGCGCGACGAGGAGGCCCCCCATTCCGGGGAGGACACAGGACGAGACACGCCCGAGGGAGGGAGGACGGTCCTTCCTGCACATTCGCCTCGAGGGTCTTGTTTTCCTGCTTAGTTTCCGGGGTGGGAGGCGGGAGGGAGAGAGAAGCCAAGATGAAGAGAAGCGGGATGGGCCAGTTGGGGAAGCAGTGAGCTCCCCGTCCTGGAGGTGTTCAAGGGGGCCGTCTTGGCCGAGGAGGCCTCTCGGGGAGCTTCTGGCTCCTCGTCCCCTGTTCCCCGTCTGGAAGATGAGCCGGTGCATGTTTCTACTCAACTACAACCATGACCCGCGCCCTTCCTCTTAAGGCGTCCTTGGAATGTCTCGACTCTAATTATGCGAGATTGATGCCCCCCCCCCCCAGTCGGCGTCCGGGCAGCGACTGAGTCGTTCTCTAAAGTGTCCGCTTGGACAATTGTCGAAGTGCTCACAGCACGGCGGTCGTGTTCAGGGCGCCTGCTAAGGTCCGCGGCTTCCTAGGAGGCCTCCGTAGGGCCTGGACACGGCCTGGGGCTGTCCTGGGGGAGGGCCGGCTCGCAAGGTGTCGTCAGAGGAGGGCTTCGGTGGCCAGCAGCATCCGGGCCTGCCGAGGCGACCCCAGGGGGAAGGAGGGCTGCTCTTGCTGCTGGTAGAGGGACTCTCCTTGCTGGGTGCCATCGCAGGTCTGGGCCAGAAGAAGAAGAAGCCGACGCTGGGTGTGGCTGACTTGAGTGAGGCCTTTGGCATCACGAGGTCCCTGCCCCCCCCCCCCACTCTTCTATCGGGGCGTCCTAGACCCCTCACGGCGGCCGTCCAGGGTCCTCCCACAACGGAAATACACAGAAACCTCTTCTAAAGGGAGAGAAATCGGGATTCTCCATTCATTCTCCCTGCAGTTCCTCAGTGCCCAGAGCCCGGGATCCCAGCAGCACGAGGCACCCCGTCCCCGGCTTCGCCTCGGGAGAAGCCCCGTTTCACCGAGGTCACCCAGAGGTGGGATTTGAACCCGGGCCGTCCCGATGCCAGCCCCCTTCTCATGACTCTATACCGGTTTGGGTCAGTGGAAGATCCCCAGAGGACACGGTCGTCCGGGGCCGGCTGAAGGCGGGAAGCGCCTTCTCCTGTGCCGTCTCGAAAGAGAGAAGCCGAGAAGCCATCTGAGCCTGCACGTCTTTATTGGACGAGGCTGGCGGGAAGGGCCCGTCAATGTCTGCCTTGGTTCCACGGGGCCCCCGGGGGTCGGCCCTAGTTACCTGGGCCGATGGAAGCGGCTCGTGTGAGGGCATCCTGGGCCTTCTTCGGGCCTTAACGCTCCACAAGGCTGGGCGTTTCCCTCCCGTTTCACCTCCGCGGGAGCTGGTGTCTTGTGTTCAAGTCTGCAGCTCCCTCTCCGACAGGACGGACTCCTCCCGGCACAGAGCGCTCGTCCTTCCCCCGCTCCGGCCAGGCTTCTTGAGGATCCCTGGATCTGGGGGAGGGGAGGAGGCGGCCGCTCTCAAAGGGCCCCTCTAGTTCTGCACATGTGCACACACACGCACACGCGCACACACGCACATGCACACATGCACATGCCGCAGGGGCTGCTTCTCGGGCTCCCCTCCGCCGAGGCTTTGACGGGTGACCTCGTTTGGGGGCAGCATCAGCAAAAGGAGTTCAAATCCGGCCTCAGACCCCTCCTTCTCCACGGCATTCCGTCTGCCTCGGTTTCCCTGCCTGGAAAGAGGGGACGGCGGCGAGAGCATTTCCCTCACAGGCTTGTTGCTTGAAGCTTTCAGCTGGGCGCCTTCCACAGAGCAGGGCTGAGTAAGGCTCCATTCCTTTTACCGTTGCCTCAGGGGAAGGAAGGTGGCCTGCCAGGAAGCAGACCCTGGAGGTGATCCGCACCAGGTCTTCCTTCTGTCTCGAACTCAGTTCCCAGGCCTGTCACTTCACAAAAGAAACCATTCAGCCCTGGTTCCCTCTTATCTTTAGTGCAAGGCATGCTCCTGAGGGCAGGGCTTGCCTTTGCTTGCCCAGGTCTATCTGCAGGGCTCGGCACAGCATACCTTTTCATTCACTCATTCACTCCTTCATTCATTCGTTCGTTCACTCACTCATTCATTCACTCATTCCCTCCTTCATTCCCTCCTTCATTCCCTCCTTCCTTCATTCATTCATTCACTCCTTCATTCATTCGTTCGTTCACTCACTCACTCATTCATTCACTCCTTCATTCACTCCTTTCACTCCTTCATTCATTTGTTCATTCACTCACTCCTTCATTCACTCCTTCATTCATTCACTCCTTCATTCACTCTTTCTTTCACTCTTTCATTCATTCATTCATTCATTCACTCACTCATTCACTCACTCATTCATTCATTCTTTCAGTGTTTCCTGCTGCTGGGGTGAGTCTCCTTTCTCTCTTTCTATCCTTGATGGAGAGGGGAAGCCGGGTGCCCCATTCCCTCCAGCTCCACCGGCAAAGGCACTGCTGAGCTCTTCCTTCAAGATAAAGGAGACTCCAGTTCCTTCCTCCACCCTTTCAGCTCCCATTTTCCATCCCTCTAGGCTTGCTATGGCCGAGATGTGCTCCCACAGGCACGAGGGCAGCCCCTCCCCACCAGCCACCTTTTCTCTGCCCTCCCTCCGGCCGGGGAAGTCAAAGATTCTCAGAGATCTCCCCGCTCAGGGGGACGATCGGCACTGGGGAAGGCACGGAAAGCCCGTGGGAGGCCTCAGGGTGCCGATGCCTTCACTAGTCTCTATCAGAAGGCGGATGCAGGGGCAGAAGGGACCTCAGAAGCTTCCAGTCCAACAGCCTCAGTCCACACTGGGGGAGCCTGAGGTGGAGGGCTAAGTACTTGCCCAAGGTCACCTAATGAGCGAGCAGCCGGGGCCAGGCCCAGGCTGTTAGACCAGAGTCCAGGGGCCCAGAGACTGGGAAGCACTTCCCTGGCTACAAACCCTCGGAGCTGAGGAGTTCGGGTTTTATTACTCCCGCCCAGGCGCAAAGCTTAGTCCAAGGAATTTGGGTATTTTTCAAGGGGGGGGGGATTCCTCCTCCTTTGTTTGGGGGCGTCCCAGAGAGCTGCGGATTCTTTTCTCAGCTCTTCAGGAATTAGTGTTGTTCAGTGAGAAGAAGGGAGAACCCGGCAGGACAAGAGGAGGATTGGCTCTGGGCGGGGGGTGCCATTTAATAACAGGCTCACGCCCAGCAATGAATACTGCAGAGGGAAATAATAGTATGCAAACCAGAGTGAACAGTGGGCTATGTTGTCGTCAGAGACAAGAGGAACATGGCCAGGGTCCAAGTCCCGGATTCGATGCTTCTGGGCCGGGGGGCGTCCTGGAACTGAACGAGTGTTAACACACTTGCAGCCCCATCTCAGGGGGAAAAGGATTGTCCGGGTTTCCCTGGCACTCTCTTTTTCATTGTTTCTTTCCCAACACTGGCATTCCTGTGTGTTCGGGTTCTAGCACCTCTACAGCAGTTCCCTTTTGATCCAGATCCCAAGGCAGCCCAGCTGGCTGTCTTCCTCTTGCTCTAATCTGGACTCGCTTCCATCTCAGGGAGGTGGCTCCAAGGGGGAGAGTTAGAGGCAGACTCTCTTCCACCTTTCAGTGATAAAGGAATGAGCTCTTCCAGTGGGAAGATGGATCTCAATGATGTTGGATCATGGAGTCATAAATGAAGCCTGGAAGGGATCTCTCATACTCTCTAGTCCACTCTCCTCCTCTAGATGAGGCCCAGAGAGGTTAACTGATTTGTCCAAAGCCACACAGCTAGTGAGCATTTGAAGCAGGTTTTGAACCCAGGCCTTCCTAACTCTCAGCTCAGAATGCATCGGCTCTACCAATACCTCCCATATTCCTCGGCTGGACATACATCTCTCTGTTGTCTTGCTTGATATTCACAGTCCATGAATCCCTGAGAAAAGCTCTCTGCAGTTTCATCTGTAAGGTAGGTGGGCGATTTCCCCACATTCAGGGGAGGTGCCTTGGTGGTGGAGTATGGGGAATACTAAGGGAAAAGACTCAGCCAACAGCCCCTGCCCCAGAGGAGCTCCCCCATTTTCCTCTGGCAAATGATGCCTGCACACAGAGACGATGCTGGGTTCTGTAGGGGCTGCTGGACTTTATTTGTCAGGAGGCAAAGGAGAGAAGAGGGAAAATACTCCAGGAAGACTGGAGAAAGGCTAAGGCACTCTTAGCTGGGGAAGGAGGGAAGGAGGCCCGGGAGCTGAGAAGAACAGAGGCCAGCCTTGAAGGAAGAGGATTTGGAAAGGTGGGGAAGAGGGAGACAGCAGCAACATACAGAGGGGTGACAGAGAGGCAGGTTTGAGAAGGGCTGGTCATCCTCCTGGGCTGGGTTAGCCTAGTGTGCAGGGAAGGGGGCAGGAGAATCCCAAAAGGTGGGCTGCAGGCACCTTGGGGAGGCTTTTCAATGCTGGGCTGATGGTTTGGCATTTTATCTCAGAGGCAAAAGGGAGCAGCTGCTGAATGGCCTGGATGGAGCATCACTTGTACAGTACCAGGCTCAGTATAAGTAGTCCACACTTAATAATTGCTCCCTGATTGAAAAGTTGATGGGATGGTCCAGATGGGATAAGACAGTGATCTCCTTCAAGGAAAACATCCCATCTTATTTCCTTCAAATAGTGGCATTTTGTTATTATTCAGGCATTGCAGCTGGGTCTGACTCTCTGTGACCCCATTTTGGATTGTCTTGGCAAAGATACTGGAGAGGGTTGTGATAATGAGATTAAATCTACCTTGCCCATTCTCAAATCTAATCACCAAAAGTGTAAATGACTCCACATACCTCACAAGTTGGGAGGTCTGTGACCCACATGTGCTAGAGTGAGTGACAAATTAGAATTTACTGACTGCCTCCTGGGTGGTCCTAAGAAAAGCATCTGTTGTGATTGGACACGTAAACTAAGAGGAAGGCACAGGGAGTGATGCAAAAGAAGCCCCTTTAAAAGAGAGTTCAGTGAGTTCAGCATCTCTCTTCTTCTTGTTCGTGGCTTGGACTTAGAGGAGCTCTGGCTGGGACCTTGAGACCTTGGTAAGTGAAAAAGGCTGACTGACTACTTTAACTTCCCTGGAGGTACTAGCCTCTGGAGGCTCTCATGATTGGGAGAAGCCCTAGTGGCTAAACCCCTTGTTAATTGACTTTTAGGCTCTCCAGCTGGGCCTCTAGAGCCCTGCTGGAGTAAATCCCAGACTTGAATCCAAATCTAGTTCATTAAGTTAGATCTCTTACTCTACCCTCTTCTCATCTCTCTACATCCACTCTCTCCTATAATTTGTAAATAAATGACTAAAATCATTTTAGGATTTATTCTGTTCCTTAGGGACCACACCTTTAAATATTAATATATCCACCAAAAAACCCCTTTTCCCTTTTACAGGGTGGTATTTCCTTCTCCAGCTCATTTTACAGATGAGGAAACTGAGGCCCACAAAGTTCAGTGACTTGGTCAGGGTCACAGAGATAATAATTGTCTGAGGCCAGATTTGAACTCATGAAGATGACTCTTGACTCTATGCCACCTGGCTGCCCTGAATAGTGTGTAGAACGCTAGAATAACAACCGAGCTAGAGGAGATGCTATGAAATAACAGATATTTATAGAGCGCTTTCAAGTTAGAAAAGCATTTCATGTACTTTATCTCATTTGAGACTCCTGACAATCTGGAAAGGTAGGTGCTATCGGAACTGATGTTCCCATTTTATAGATGTGACACTGAGTCTCAGTTGTTCTGTGAATACAGTCACAGAGCTAGTAAACATCAGAAGTGGAGGATTGGAACTCTGTTCTTCCCGGATCCAAGCCTAGCACCCTCTGCCACATTGCCTCCGTGGCTGCCACAGGGTCCAGCCAGAACGGGCAGAGCCTCATGCCCTCAGCAAGAGTGTCTTTTCTCCTCCAAGTCAGGGCTGGTGTGGAAGGCTAAATGGCTTGAGACGGGGGCTGTGCCACTGAGAAGCGCCTGGCGGTGGGGGCTGTGAGGCTAGAAATACTCCTTCTTCCACTGGGGGAGGGCCTTGCCCTGGAGCAGCTGAGAAAAGGAACAAAGACGAAGGAAGGCCGCCGAGCGGCAAAGAGGCTCTCTTGCACTTGGGCTTCCCAGCGGGGCTGCTTTCCTCCCCTCCCGGCTCATGCTGGGTTTGTCTGGCCATGTTTTCAATAGGACTTGCATCTGATGCATTTCCAAAGCCCAGGGGAGCGTCCGGCGTCCCTTTTCATCAGGATGGCGCGTTCATCTTTAAATCGTGGAGCTCCCCAAAGGCTGTGCTACTTGCCAGGCCAGATTCCAGAGCAGTTCAACCCTAGCGACATTTCCCCCCTCAATGCTGAATAATATGCCAACGTTCCGGGGAAGAGAAAAGCCACACCCTTGGGTGCTCCATGTGGAATTTGGGCTCTTTCATTCATTCTGAGCCATCACGTGGGCTTAGCGCCGTCAGTTTAAAAAAATCCCGAATTTCCTAAGCAGAACCTGCGAGCGGGTTTTAAAGAGCTTATAAAAACACAGAACCTGCGAGCTAACCAACTGTCTCTACCTGGACGGGCTGCTCTTAATTACTGGTTAAAGTGGAGCTGCCCAACGAAGGGGTTTCAATAAAATGTCAGGAATGACAAAGTACAGTTTGGCTCTGACTCTCCTGCAGTCCCACTGGGACGGGTCCCGTGTTCCGTCGTAGCAGCTCCAAGAATCCGGCCCGCCAGGGGCATCTGAGAGGGAGCCGTCCTCAACCGGTGATTAGGACGGCAAGGTGAGTCGTGGACATCAGGGTGGGTACGGACAGTTATGATAGTCAAAGCCAGACCTGAGCCGTCTAAAGGCCATTTGGATTTGGAGGCCTTGCAAAAGGGTGGCTGAGGATCTCCGACCAAACCTGGAGGGGGCTTCAGATGTCATCTAGTCCTACCTCTGTTGTAGAGCTGAGGAAACAGAAATCTAGAGAAGTAAAAGACTTGCCCAAGGCCACTCAGGTAGTAAGGAAGCCTTCAAGGGAGTCTTTGAATGGCTGCCCTCTGATGCCAGGGTCAAGAAAGCCAAACAGACAGTATACTGTCCGACCTCAGGGGACTGTGGAAAGAGGAGGCGGCCAGTTCCCTGGAGGCTCGAGGACCGGAGGAGGATCCAGGCTAGTATGAGGAGGAGCAATGAACTTGTGCTTTCTTGGGGAGGAAGGCCGGCCTGTTGTTGGCACCTGAGAGCAAAGCATCGTTCATCACAGCCTCGTTTCCGCTCTTGGGGCCAATAGCATCGATTTTCTTTCTTGGGCACTTCTTAGAAGTCCATATAGCTGAGCGATCCATGTGTGAGAGCCTTCAGTGAAAGGAAAGATAAAAGGACGGAATATTCTCCTGACATTAGCTCTCAAGCCGGCAGGAGCCAACACTGTAGCTGCTTGGGTTTAGCTTGGTATTCTGGGAGCATTTCGGTGCTCTGCACGCCTAAAGCGTGTCAGAGATTAATTGTCTTTTCCATCCTATCAGCTCTTTTGGCTGTTTTCCATTTGGATGTCAGGGAAGACACTGAAGTTGATTAATGGGAAGTCTGACCATTGGGAGCTGCAGTGGATTCGGAAGTTTCAAGGCTTTGCTATTCCCTTTGGAAGGGGAGATTGAAGAACTCCCCGGGGCTCCGCAAACGAGCCAGGTGCAAGGAGTGGAGATTATCTAAGATGCTCGGCTCCTGGTCTCCGCACCCGTTTACCTAGGACGCCCAGCCATTGCCGGAGAGCCGGAGCCGCCCATCAGAAGGTGAAACGAGACGGTCCTCCTTCTCGTGGCCTCGGTTTCCGGGAAGTGCTTCCATTCGGAAGTTGCAATATCGCTTTCTGCATGATTCAATAGCAGATGTCGAGTGTTTGCTCCGAGTTTTCCTTGCAGGCCAATGCAAAGGAGGCTCTCTCTCTTGCACCTGTTGAACAACCGAGCCAGACACACGATGCACCAGACAGAAGGTTTCCTCAACGCACCGTAATGAAGTTATTTTAAGGGAAGGATGGAATCGGTTAAAAAAGTAATGATGAACGCGAGAAGCCGACTTTTTGATGACAGAAGCCACATCGATAGAGATTCACAGGATCAGAGAATTCCGGAGGGCGCCGAGTTCAGACTGGCTGCCCTTTCGTAGCAGGCAGTTTAGAAAATCCCCTCATTTCCCTGGTGCCCATCTTCCCCCTGCACGACAGGGCTGTCTCCTATTGGCGCCAGGCAGGTTTTTTTTGTCTAAAATTGTTTCTGTTGGAGCTCGAGGACCTCTGGGCCTTCAATCAGAGTACAAAACCCAGGCGGGGTTCCATGCCCGGAGCTGTCCCACCGCGCGCTCCCCTCAGCCAAGAGGCTTCCCACTAACGTTATCCCTCGTGGGCATCTGTTTCCTTTCCCTGGTGAGCAGTAATCAGGTTTTGTTACTGTCCCCGTGTGGAGCTGTGGGTCTCTTTCTGCACTCTCTTGCCCTATCAAAGCCATCCCGTACAACCAAGAATGCCAAAGGAATCCCAGCCACGGCTCTTGGGCATGTAGCCGTAAAGCCTCTGCTTGGAGTCCCTGTAACAAATGGAGAACTGGCCTTGGAGCCATGGAACCACAGAGCCCTGGGTTCGAGTCCTGACTTTGATACCTAGAAGCCAGGGGCTGGAAGGCAGCCATGTTGAGATATGGCTCATATCCAGAACATATTCATGTATTAGAATGCTGCTCGGATGATTAGATGACTGATCTCAGTTCACATTACACACGTATTTTAAAGGCCAACTTGGGGGGGGGTCAGTCAGGTTAGGAGCTGCTGGAGGAAGAGAACTCTGGGGTTCCTTTCACCTCTAGCCTCAGGCTCAGGGGCCTCTCAGAGGGACCTGATGACACTTTAACACTGAAGGTAAAGAAGGGGCAATGAGGGTCCCTCTTCAGCTCTCTTCAGAAAACCTTCCACCCCCGCCCGAGGGCATTCGTACCACCCTGCGCTCTGGGAGAGGATCTCTTCTGGGAAAGCTGCTCTGGGAGGTGACTACTGGAAATACTGGACGGGAAGCTGCTCCAAACAGAAGAAATAGCCAGCTGGAGACGTAGTCAGCTGGGGAAACCATTTCTGACAGGAAGAGCCAAGCCGCCGCGGAGAACCGCAGAACTGGAGAACCAGACAACCAGAGAACTGGAGAACGGGAGAACCAGAGATCTGCTCCACATAACTGGCATCTCAGTCTTCAGCCAGACTTCTGGGAAAGAGAAGGGCAAACTCGGAGAAGAAACACTCCGAAATCTGGGCATTGTGTCGCAGACCAGAGTGGGGGCAAGAAGGCCCGCCACCGATTCCTTAATCCCAGTCCCCCGAGACTTCAGAAGGGACGCGGATATGAGTGAGGGGAGCCAGCAGGGGAAAGTATGTGCTACAGCCAGAAAGGACGAAGGCTTAACAACGGAACCCACCACAGTTCCAGAGGACGAATGAGGAAACTCGTTATCAGCCTTATTTTGATGAGAGGAGACGGTACCCAGAGGGCAGCTGGAGCATCTGGGGGGACAGAGCCAGGGGAGGAATTTGTCCTGCTCGACTCTGCCTCACCTACACTGGATTTACTTTTCTCCTCCTCTCAGTGAGTGGGAAGCAGAAGGAGAAAATTCAGAACCAAAAATAGAATAAAATCGGGTTAAAAACGCGCCTAACGTAGCTGTAAGGACTTTGATGGGAAGCTGGCCTGAAGCCTGCGAGTAGCTTACGCACCGCAGGAAGGGCTCCTGCCGTGAAGAAGAGGGGCAAAGGGGAGGAACTGTTCTGCGCAAAACAGCCGAGTAGGCCCGGCTAGATGAAGTGAGGCCTGAGAGCAGTTTCGGATGGGTCGGTACCGAACAGGAACGCTTTGACTTCTTGTAAAATTCTCTGAGATTCGTGCCTTCCATTTTTAATGCTTGTGTTAGCTATTCAGGGATACCTTAATAGAATGGCCCTAATTAATTAACCAACAGGGGCTTGTCAAGTCTCCACGTGTGGCCTGGGTGCCTCCTGGGTGCTCGCAGCACCACTTTCGGCCCAGATCCTTCGGCTTGTGATAATGTAAGCAGCTGCCCCCTCCCCCCCATTACTCTCATAAACTAGGCAGTGCAACAGAGCGTGGGAGCGCCCCCCCCCCCATTTAATGCCAGTTCAAGGCTCCTTCTTGTCTTTACTTCACAGAGGGCAGGGACCGCGCTGTCTGCCCCCCTTTCCACCCTCAACTATGAGGCAGCCTCATGACTTCCGGGGAAGCAGTGAGCAGAGGAGAGCACTAGCTCGGCCAAGAGTGTCTGCTGGGCCCAGCAGGATTCCCTGTCGTGAGGGGTTTCCTTGAACGCCCCCCTTGTGTGCTGGTGTTTCATGAAAGCGGAAACTAGGTTTGGCAGTCTGTTCTTATGGGAAGGCATCACGTCACAGTGAAGGGAGCTCCAGCCTGGAGTGAGAAAGCTCCGAGTTCTAGTCCTGTTTATGTGCAGACATGCATTTCTCAGAGCTCTGGGCCCACAGTCAAGAAGAATTCAGTTTAAATCCAGGCACCAACCATTACTGGCTGTGCCTCCCTGGGCAAATCGCTCTACCCCTGCCTCAGTTTGCTGGCTGGTAAAATGGGGACAGTAATTATGGCTACCCTCAGCATAAAAGGCGAGTCTTTGTCATTCCTCTCTAACCCTTCTGGCTCTCTGGTGCGGATCTCGGGCTAAAGGCTTCTCTGGGGCACTTATTTTGAGGGTGCTAGAAGTGGCGGAGGCCCCCCTAGTAGGAGAGGGGATAGATGGACTGGCTGACGTGGCGGAAGGCCCAAACCCCTGACCTCTGGAGCCTCGTTATTCCCATCTGTCGAATGGGCACAAGAAGGTGACTGCCCCACGGTAGTTGCTTCACTGAGGGTGGTCCTTTAGCGCCCTCTGGGGCTGGGGCTGGGGCTGGGGCTGCGGAAGGAGGACAAAGCCAGCTTCTGCTCTCCGAAGGAGAGGCTGACATGACAGCGGGAGGCCAGGCAGGCGGAGGGCTGCGGAAAGGCCTCCGGGAGTGAGTGGAGGGGACTGGATGGGGGGCGGGGAGGGCTGGAGGGAGAGCCTTCGGGCATGGGCAGCCGGAGAGGAGCCTGGAGTCCTGACAAGCCAGAGAGGCCGGCCGCACTGCCCGAGGAGGTCGTGGGGGAGGGGGGAGCAAGCTGCCCGCCTCCCCGAAATGGCGCCGAGGGTTCTGCCACGCTGGGAAGAGGCCTGGATGCCCCGGATAGGCCGCACAGAGCCGCAGCGTCCAGCTCTCCCCTCCGCCAGGAAAGACTGAGGCCAGACTACCGAGGAGGCGCGCAGGGAGGGCGGGGCGGGAGCGGGGAGGAGCCTCGGGCAGAGACACCTGCGCCCCTCCCCCAGCCTCTGCCGGGGCTCGGAGAGAGCAGACGAGGAGCTTGGGAGGGCCCGCGGGGAGGGCGGGGAGGGCGCTCTGTGGGCAGCGCCCGGCCTCCGCGAGAAGGGCACCGTCGGGGTCCTGACGCCCTGCGGGCCCGTGCCGTGGGCGGCTCGGAGAGGCCCTATCCCGGCTCTACGGCAGCGCCGCACGTGGTGGCCACACAACACGCACGCAGGACGTACGCAGACGGCCTGCGTGGGTCTGCAGGTGTGCGGAGCCAGACAGTGCAAGAGACGACCCCGAAGATCCCGAAGGCCCGCCCTCGCCCGCCTGCCCCGCGGGGATTGGCCATCGTGAAGCCGGGGGCGGAGCCTCTGGAGGGAGCTCTGGGCCCTCCGGCCTTGTCCCTACAGCCCCGGGGCAGAGCCAGAATGTGCCCTAAAGAGGGAGCAGCTTCCCGCCGCTGCGGAGGAGTCTGTTTGTTAAACCTCCGCAGGGAGCGGGCAGCGTCCGCACCCCGGAATGGCAAATGCTCCAAAGGCGGCCCCAATCGCCGCCCGTCCGGCCAGCTGAGGACGCAGCCTTGGGAAGGTTCTGGGCAAAAGCCTAAGAATGAAGCCGAATCCTAAGCGGGTGCCGCCGCCACACTCCCCGCCCCCCAAGCGGAGAGCCGGGTGTTAAACATTCCCCTGTCTCTCGCGCGCTGCCACGTGGGGTTAGACAACCGGGCAGTCGCCCTAGCCAAGAGCGGTTCTGAGTTCAAATCTCGAGGCTTTTGTTCTCTGCTTGAAGGAGGCGTGTTGTCCTCTCTGTGCTCCTCGGCTTCCCATTCTTCCCCAGGAAAGGGAAGGAAATTACCCTCACCTACTGTCTAAGATGCAATACTGGGTGCAGGTTCTAAGGCAGAAGTGGGGTAAGGGCTAGGCAATGGGGGTGAAGTGACTTCGCCAGGGTCACACAGCTCCGACGTGTCTGAGGCTAAATTTGAACCCAGGACCTCAGGTCGAGTGATCGCCCCAGGGTCACACTTTGAGAAAGGATTTGAACCCAGGTCTGTATGACTCCGAGGCAAGTGCCCTGTCTACTGTGCCCACCACCTCTGATATGTAACTTATTGGATCCTTATATGATAATTCTGTGGAATAAGTGCTACAGCTAAGAAGAGGCCCATTTTATTGTTGATGTCACTGAGGCTCAGAGAGAGAAAGTGACTCCCCGGCGGCTTCACAAATAGGAGATATTAGAGGTGTGATTTGAACCCAAGTCACTGAGCTGATAAATCCAGTCCTCTATCCACTGTGCCAGGCTAAATTGGATGTTAAATCTCTCCAGGCAATTAATGCAGCTCTTCTATTTACTCACCTTCTAATGAGCTAAGATGAGTGTTTTCTCATCCGGCTCTGCGGAGGAAGCTTATACAATATTTATTGAAGAAAAATGGAAACTCGCCTGACATCGAATGATGCGCCTAACGTGCCTCGGGCCGGACTCGCGGTGGGAAGAGCTGCCTGTTCAGGGCTGGGCTGGCCCCTCCCCAGCCCGAAGGAGCTAAAACGGGGATTTCCCTTCGGGCTTTGTCTGGCCAGACCTTCCCACTGGCACCGGATGCCGGGAGGGCCGCGACCCCCATCTTCCAGATGACAAAACTGAGTCTCGGCTACTCACACGGTCCCGAGTGGACCTCTGCCCTGGAGCCCAGGCCTTTCTGCAGCCCGTCTCCTGGCAAAGGTTCCACGGGGGAGCCTCGAGGAGGCCACGGATGCCTTTTCAGCAGCGTCTTCACTTCTGGGAAGCGGCTTCCTGAAGCTTGTCTGCTCCGGCGGCTTCTTTGCCCACGTGTCGCCTTGGCCGCTTCTCGGGTTAGACGGTAGGAAGGGTAAGCCAGAGCGGGGTGGAAGCGGAGCCGGGGATCCCGGCGGCGGCCCTGTGTTAGGGCAACGTCCTGGCTGGAATCCTGGAGCAGAAGCAGCAGAGTCCACCAGAGGGCGGGCCGGGTCCTTCCTGCCCTAGAGGGCTCCGGAGCTTGGCAGGACAGGCCTGGGCCCACCGAGCGGCAGCACCCAGCACAGAATCCAGGCAGGAGCTCTGGCACGGGAGCCGCAGAGGCTTTGGGAGCTCCGGCCAGAGATGCTAAGAGAGTCGGCCGCCTGGCCAGGGGGGGAGGCGCCCCTCCTTGGTCCTGAGGAGAGGCCCCGTGGCACTGCCGGTACACACTGGGGGGAGCGACAAGCACCAGCCTTGCAGCTGTTCTTCCTGGTTTCAGGGTGGAACAAAGGGCTTCTGGTTGCTCGCCAGGGCGCAGGGGCTCGTGCCACAATTCCAGGGCCCAGGCCAGGACGGTGGTCACCCCTCCCACGCTCAGCCACCTCGGAAGCACCGGAAACTTGCAGACCCCCAGAACGAGCTCTGAAAATGGCGTTGGAGAAACCCAGAGGTTGGGCCGGTCCAGCCTGGGAGCGGATGTGGGGAAATGTGCAAACAACAAACAGAACCTGACGGTTGAGAACCTAGTGTTGTGCCGGGAAGAAGACACAAACTCCACAGAGACATTGATGTCAAAAGAGATACAAGCAAAGCCTCAAAGAAAAAAGGGGATTAGCAGATGAAGTTAGGTTGGAACCTGGCTCTTTGGGACTGGTCTAAAGCGTTCCACACCCACTCTCCTTTGGGGATAGAAACCTATCTTAGACAGCAAGCAGATAGGAGGGGGCGAGGATCAGAGAGACAGAGAGACAGACACAGACAGAGAGAGACGCAGAGAGAGAGGGGAAAGCCTCCACTAGCCTAGTTTTAGCGTCTATTCCTTCTATAACTCATTGACCTTTTCCCTTAAGAAACTGGATGCCGTGCCATTTGGTGCCTGGAAGGTTAATATTGCTCTCACTTCATTGACTATGATAGCTTTGGGCAAGATATCCTTTGCCTGCTCATCTCTTTTAATTAGGTATATTTGGGTTTTTGCTTTGCCTGAGGTTCTTCCCTTTATTTTAGGTCAGCTGCAGCAGAACAGATTCTACTCCAGCCCTTAATAGGAAGCTGGTGTGTCGTTCTCTTCCGAGGATGTCTTCCCTCTCAGAGCTGGTTAAATCTAACCACAAAAAGTCTTCAAGAAGTTAAGGAGATTTTAGGAAAGTCAGATATGAGAGAGCTCTAAACGTTTCTGAATGGGAATGGAAAGACGACCTTTTTCTCAGTGGCACACGGCACCTTCAGAAAATTGCCTGGGCATTAGCACGTAAAACGTCATAAAAAGGCAGAAAAGCACAAATATTAAATGCATGATTTAGACATATAGAACTATAATATAAACAAAATCAAGGAGCCTGGACAATTTTACCTGTCAGATCTATGGATAAAGGAAGAATGTAAGACCGAATTAGATAGAGAAGACCAAGGTAATGAAAATGAATATTTTTGATTACATTAAATCAAAAAGGTTTTACACAAACAAACCAAATGCAGCTAAGATCAGAAGGAAAGCAGGAGTTCAAATCCGGCCTCAGACACTTCCCAGCTGGGTGACCCTGGGCAAGTCACTTGACCCCCATTGCCTACCCTTACCATTCTTCCACCTATAAGTCAATACACAGAAGTGAAGGGTTTAAAATAAAAAAAAAAAGAAGGAAAGCAGGAAACTGGAAATAATTTTTATAGCAAGTTTCTCTAATAAAGGCCTCCCTCATTTCTAAAATACAGAGAGACCTTAAGTCAAATTTATAAGAAGATGAGTCATTCCTCAATTGACAAGTGGTCAAAGGATATGAACAGTTTTCAGAAGAAGAAATAAAAGCTGTCTATACTCATGAAAAAATGTTCTGAATCACTACTGACTAGAAAATGCAAATTAAAACAACACAACCATCAGACAGGCTAACATGAGAAATAGAAGTGACAAATGTTGGAGGGGATGTGAAAAAATCGGGACACTAATAGACTGTTGGCGGGGTCATGAACCAATCGGACCATTCTGGAGAGCAATTTGGGACTATGCCCAAAGGGCTTTAAAACTGTGCACACCTTTTGATCCAGCAACACCACGACTAGGTCTGCATTCCAAAGATTGAAGGAAAAGAAAAAAAGTACATAGATGTATAAAACTGCTTATAGCATCCCTTTTTATGGTAGCAGACATTTGGGGACCGGCTGAATAATTTGTGTATGTCATCATGATGGGATACTATCGTGCTTTAAGAAATGACATGCAGGATGGTTTCAGAAAAACTTGGGAAGACTTATATGAACTGATGCAAAGTGAAGTGAACAGAGCCAGAAGGACATTGTACCCAGTAATAGCAATATTGTAATGATGATTAACTGCGAATGGCTTAGCTTCTCTGATCAATAAAATGATCCAAAACAATTCTGAAGGAGTTGTGATGAACAATGCTGTCAACTCACAGAAAGAGAAATGATGGAGTCTGAGTGTAGATTGAAGCATAATCATTTTGCGTTTTCATTTTTTCTTGCTTTTTTGTTGCAAAATGGCCAACATGGAAATATATTTCACACGTGTATTTCATGTGTATAATTGATATCACAGCTCCTGCCTTCTCATTGAGTGTAGGAAGGAGCGAACAGGAAAGAGAATTAAGAGCTCTAAATAAAATAAAAACAATGGTAATAATACATTTAAGAAAAAATAGCCAAGTGCAGATCTTTGCAAAAAATTTGATAAATTTGTCCTATGGGGGAGTATTTAAACTTAAGGTAGAAACAAAGTCTTTCTTTAAGAAATGATTGTTGTTATATGTTGTGAAGCATATAAGATATATAGAACCCTGATGGAGGCAAAGTAGAAGGAAGAAGAAGAAAGATAGAAGAAAGAAGAGGAGGAGGAGGAGGAGGAGGAGGAAGAAAAAGAGGGGGAGGATGAGAGTATCACGGCGTGCTAAATCACAGGCTCATCTTTGACTTAAACAGACCTGGGTCTAGTTCTACCTCTCACACAGACTGGCTGTGAGTGACTCACATCCTCAGTGCCTCTAGATATTTTGCTGACTAACATTTACTTCGTAATTGTTGATCTGTCTTGGTGCAGGGAATTTACACCCTGGGAGCCAATGAAATAACAGATTGGGACCAAAAATAACTCCACCTTAGAAGCGATTATGGTTCTAATCAACGAGCTGAAAGCAAAACCTCAAATGACAAATCTGGCTCACAACTAGACTCTCCCCTTGGATTATTTTGTTTGAAAATTAACACCAAATTTCAATCACCTGTCAGTGTCCAAAGAGTTTGAGCTTCACTACTAGAGCACTCCAGCCCTGGGAAATGGCGACCCAAGGCTCAGGGCTGAGGAGAGACAGGGAAAGGCTCTTGCTCTCTCCTTGAGAGTAACCTCCAACATCCGGTGACAGGTGATGAGTTGGTGCCCCTTCTGGGGCACATAAGTAGTCAGCAGGGTTGAACCATTTGGCACAGACGGCCTGTGAGGTTTCTGACCTTGAGCCCCCACATTTGAGCTCCCATTTCAGTCCATGGCATTCCTTACACTCGGCTGGTCTTGATCATAATTGCTCTAGTGAAAATCCCTTCGCATGGCTCCCCAAGCTTCCACCAGAGGATTGGGAGGAGGGCTGTGCGTGGTGTAATGGCCAACAAGAGAGTCTGGGTCAAGAGAAGGTCAACTATGGAGAGCTGCCATGCACACGACTCCAAAGTTGGCTAGATTTGATGCAACTTCAAAAAGTTATAATGATTCACCGTTTCCGTTTCAGCTTCTCTACAGGTCAAAGGGGGGGACTTTGGGGATTTGAGGATGTCTTAGGAAAGAAGTGATGAAAATGACAGGTTCTTCTGCTGAGGCTCTCTCTCCCTTCTTTTAAAAACTGTTTTAAAGCTCCAGAGAAGTTCCTCTAGTGGTTATATGAAGTAGAAAACAAAAATCATGTAACCGACATCGGGATGGCCCTTAATTGCTTGAACAGCACCAACACCAACAATGCCCTGATTTTCTGATCTTATTGATGGGCACATTCCTTCCAGGGATCCAATCAGTAGATCAGAAGACATTTTGAGGAACCCTTCTGTGTTTCAGGTACTGTGTTCAGAGTTGGAGATACAAAGAGCAAAATGAGAGTCTCCGTCTTCGAGGAAATGCTCTTCAATTAAGGGACTGACTATAATGTACAACGGGGTGGGGGCAGTTGTGATTCCGGAAGTCACAGGAAGTGAATGAAACCATTCAGGAGGTATCTGTAAAGTTCTTGGCACAGAGCTTAGAACACTGTAGATAGTTACTGAATTAAAATTGAGTCCTCAGTTTCCAAAGAGTTTATTACTATTTACTTGAATAAGAGAAGGCAGACAGATTATAGAGGAAGAAACTGATTTTCAACTAGCCACGTGGCCATTCCTCCACATGGCTCGCCCTCAGCCATGGTCCTTTCACCGGGTGCTCCAGCAGGAGCATAGAGGGCCCACTTCCTGGAACTCCCTCTTTTTTTCCTTCCCTTCACCTCTGGATCCAGAACCTGAGCCTTTCCAGGTCCATGTGCCTAGGTCACCGTCCTGTGACCCGCACTGGAACGCTCTGACATGATGCACACAGTACATGGGTAGGACCGCAGGACGTGATCCTGGGAGGGGGGGTTCCCTTCACACACCTCCTTTAGAGATTCACAATCCCAGCCCTCTCTTCGTTTACCACCAACTGTTGTGCTTGGTTTCAACTCATCACCAGGAAACCTTTCAAAGTAAAGGTGGCTTCAGCTTTGGTACTCACTCCTCCCCAGTGCTCTCAGCTGCTTCAGACCTTCAGACCGGAGGGCTCCTTCCCAAGCATCTCTTTATAGAGGGTGCGAAAGCCCAGCCCTCTCTTCATTTGCTGCCATGGAGGGCGGCCCTCCACTCCCTTCCATACTTATCAGCTTCTTTTTGGGTGTTGCCTTTCCCCATTACAGGGTCAACTCCTTGAGGGGAGGAGCTATTTTTCCATTTTAAAAATATGTATTGGGGGCAGCTGGGTGGCTCAGTAGATTGAGAGGCAGGCCCTGGGTTCAAATTTGACCTCAGACATTCCCTAGCTGTGTGACTCTGGGCAAGTCACTTGACCCCCACTGCCTAGCCTTCACTGCTCTTCTGCCTTAGAGTCATATAGAATTGATTCTGAGATGGAAGAATACCCTGACCTTCCGCCCGCCCTTCTGCCTGCGTGAATGAAACTAGACGCTAAACTAGACGCCAAACTAGACGCCAAACTAGACGCCACCGACTTCTTTTGACTCTCCCTGCAAACCCTCAGCCTCGGACCACTGTCGTCGGCCGTCTTTGCTCCTACACGTGTGCTCTTGGACGGAACAGGAGAAAACCGCAGAAGCGTTTGATTCGGTCTATTACAATGTGTGTTACAGAATCTGAGTGGACTCTGCCCTGCCAGTGGGCGGCCCTGCGAGACGTCCCTCATGGACTCGCTCTCCCCCCTCCACAGCAGCTCTTCCGAACCTTTTCATCTCTCCTCAAATTTCCCGTCGTTCTTCCCCCGCTGTCTCCTCTGAGCCCCGTGCCAGGGGGCGCTCATTAGGGGCTCCCTCTTCTCCCCTCTTTCATCTCTCGTCTCCTTTTCCACCCTTCTTGTATGATAACGTGCTGCTGGCCAAGGCACCCCGACATCCTGACACACTTGGTCCGGACTGCCCACAGGCATGCCCGTGTGCCCCCCCCCCCAGCCCATTTGATGCTTCCATCCCTGCTAGATACCGTTCTGTGTGGCTGACCTTCAGAGGCCCCCTGCTGCAACCTGGGCCCCCACTTCCTCTGCTCTGCTCTCCCCGGGATCCGCATCATTGCATTGAAGCTGCTCAACCCAAGTGAGCAGCCAACAACCTTTTCTTGGTCCTCATTCACTTGGACCTCTCCGAAGTCTCCCAAAGTGTTCGTCCCTCTTTCCACTTGGTGCTGTTTCTCTCCAGGTCTGCCCTGGTCTCCCCCCACCTTGCAGAGCACTCCTCTGGGCCGCTCAGGCAGCCACACCCTCTAACTGTACTCCTGCAAGCCTAGTTTCTGTCCAGGGCCTTTTCCTCTCCCCTCCCCAGTGGTGGGACAAAATGGAGGTGGAAATGGAGAAGCAGCGAAGCAGTGAAGGGCCTGCAGAAGACTAACTGAAGGAGGCCAAACAGAAGAAGGGGTGGCGGCGGGGGGGGGGGGCGAGCCCTCAAAAGAAAAGGCACCCAAGAGCCGGCTGGCGCCCTAATTAAGGAGACACACGGGGCGAAGCTGCCTCCAAAGGGGATGTGCTGGGAAACGGAGCTCGAGGAGGGATGCGAGCACCAAAGCCAGCGGGCGGCCAGTGAGGGCCGGGCACGGCAAATGCCAGGCGGGGAAGGCGGATGCAGGCCGCAGCTCGCACAAGGACGCCCAAGAAGACCATCAGGACTGGCAGCTTCTGGCAGGGGCAAACTGCCACTGATGCATTGGAGGGCTTTCGAAAAACCAGATAAAGAGCATTCAGGGGGCTTCTGGGAACGGATAAGGGAAAGTGCCGGGAAATAAAGGGGGAGAGGCAGGAGGAGGAGGCCCAGGCGGCCGCCCCAAGCATGGGTGAGGCGGCCACGGGGAAGACACGAAAGACACTGTTTTCTTCTGTCTTTCGCTTGTGTAGCACTTCTACGCGCTTTAAAAGAAAGGCGGCGGGGGGCAGCTGGGTATCTCAGTGGAGTGAGAGTCAGGCCTAGAGACAGGAGGTCCTGGGTTCAAACCCGGCCTCAGACACTTCCCAGCTGTGTGACCCTGGGCAAGTCACTTGACCCCCATTGCCCACTCTTACCACTCTTCCACCTATGAGACAATACACCGAAGTACAAGGGTCTCCAGCATGGAAACGCGGGAAACGTGCTCCGGACGTGAAGCATCTTTCCTGCTTGTGACCAGATCCCTGCATCCAAGACTCAGGGCGGATCGGGCCCCGGCGGGGGGCGCGGCAGGAGGGAAGCCTGGAGAACACTGAATCCGGCCCGTCTCCTGTCATTGTACAGGTGAGGAAACAGGCCCAGAGCTTCTGTGACTTGGCCAAGGCCCTCTGGCACGGGGCAGGATCGACCTCTGGGCTGACTGGACTCCACGTCTTCTTGGCTCCGGGCCTCATCCCTATCCGCTCCCAGACTCTGCCTCGTTCTCTCTCTTTTCCCCTCATTTTTTCCTCACGAGGAACCAGAGGCTTGTGTGAAGGTATACTGAGAGCAAATAAGCAGAGGCAGGATTTGAACCCAGGTCTTCTGACTCCAAATTCAACCTTCTCAACATTATCTCACACCACCTCCCTCTCTACATTAGCCAATATGGCGGCCTGAGTTGGAAGACTCAGATCCTGTCTCAGAGGCTAGTTAGGCAGGCCTGGGAAGAAAATGACTTAATTCCTCAGTTCCCCCATCTGTAAAACATGGACACCAAAACTCGTGCCAAAGTGTTGCTGGGCAGAAAGCTCTCTGCCGGTCTTTCGTGCCTCCCAGGACCGGGACGACAAGGATGACGCCTTCAGACACTCAGCGAGAAGAGAAGGATGCTGGGAAAAGCCGCCACGGCGAAGCCCTCGGCCCCGGCTTTCTGCCCTCGTCATTAGGTGGTGCGGAGGCGAGGCTAGAGGGCTGGACTCGGAGCCAAAGAGACCACTTTGAAGCCTGCTGACCAGCGACGGCGTCCCGCGGAAGACACTGAATGCCCTCAGCCTCCCCGGCCGCATCTGCCAGATGGACGCCTGATAACATCAGCTCCCTCCGAGGAAGGAAGGGCGAGTGGAGGCGTGTGGCAGCGCCTCGAGCACCGTCTGGGGGTGGCCATAGAGCTGGGCCAGCCACAGACCCTCGTCGTGGCCCGGATCACGAGCGTCTGGCCCAGTGCTCGGCGCTTAGAGAGGATCCGATGACGGTTGTTTATTCCTTCATTTGTTTAACAGGCCGGAGAGCACCGGAGCGTGTTGTTGTTGTGGCTCTGCCTGTGAAGCCGATCCATCGGCACGCGATAGCCCAGGTTCTGCCCCCCCCCCCCCCCAGGCCTTTCCTGACCTTTCACTGTGTCTGACGGGGAACCATCCAGACCCCGAACCCCCACCCGGCCTGCTTTCCTGCTCCAAGCTTGGCTTCCCCGGCAGCAGAGCACAGCCGGCAGGAGAGAATGTCTTAGATCCGGGCCAGCCGGCCCTCTACGTGCTCGTCATGGCCAGCTTCCAGGAGGCCCTCCCGGGTGCCTCTATTTGTTTCCCAGTTCAGACGCTCCGTTCTTCTGCTGTACCGTCGGCACCCCGATCTACCCCCTTCCCTTATTGCGGACACACGACTTCTTTTCCCTGTCGCCATCGTGCTCTATGGATGCCTCGATTTCTCCCATCGCCCTGGGCTTCCGCAGGACCCCCTTTCCTTCCCTCCCCTCTCCTGAGAGAGTCGCCCCAAAGACAAAAAAGAAAAACGGGCACCACCGATCAGTACGTTGAGTGAGGCCAAAAGCATGTGCCGGGCGCCTCCCACATCGCAAGGAGCTGCCGTGGGCGCGCCTTCTCCTAGCTTTGCCAGCCAACGTGGCTGATCCTAGACCTTATTCTAGACCTTATTCTTGGATTGTTCTAGACTTTATTCTCAGCTTATTCTAGACCTTATTCTTGGTTTATTCTAGACTTTATTCTCAGCTCATTCTAGACCTTATTCTAGACCTAATTCTTGGATTATTCTAGACCTCATTCTTGGATTATTCTAGACCATTATTCTAAACCTTATTCTTGGATTGTTCTAGATCATTATTCTAGACCTTATTCTTAGTTTATTCTAGACCTTATTCTAGAACTAATTCTTGGATTGTTCTAGACCATTATTCTAGACCTTATTCTAAACCATTGTTCTAGTCCTTATTCTTGGATTATTCTAGACCTTATTCTAGACCTCTTTCTTGGGTTATTCTAGACTTATTCTAGGTTTATTCTAGACCATATTCTCAGCTTATTCTAGACCTTATTCTAGACCTCTTTCTTGGATCATTCTAGACTTTATTCTTGGTTTACTCTAGACCCTATTCTTAGTTACTCTAGACCTTATTCTTGGCTTATTCTAGACCTTATTCTAGACCTCATTCTTGGATTGTTCTAGACCATTATTCTAGACCTTATTCCAAACCATTGTTCTAGACCTTATTCTTGGATTATTCTAGACCTCATTCTTGGATTGTTCTAGACCTTATTCTAAACCATTATTCTAGACCTTATTCTAAACCATTATTCTAGACCTTATTCTTGGATTATTCTAGACCTTATTCTAAACCATTATTCTAGACCTTATTCTTGGATTATTCTAGACCTTATTCTTAGATTATTCTAGACCTTATTCTAGACCTCATTCTTGGACTGTTGTAGACCTTATTCTAAACCATTATTCTAGACCTTATTCTAAACCATTATTCTAGACCTCATTCTTGGATTATTCTAGACCATTATTCTAGACCTTATTCTTAGTTTATTCTAGGCTTATTCTAGACCTTATTCTCGGCTCATTCTAGACCTTATTCTCAGCTTATTCTAGACCTTATTCTAGACCTCATTATTGGATTGTTCTAGACCTTATTCTAAACCATTATTCTAGACCTCATTCTTGGATTATTCTAGACCTTATTCTAGACCTTATTCTTGGCTTATTCTAGACCATGTAGTCATGCTCACATTTGATTGTGTGGGGAATTGTTTTTGCTATCTTGCACAAGTCACTTCATTTAGTCTTATCTTGGCTCTGCAGAAGTTCATGTAGAGCCTGCCCTGCTGCTCTGTATTCCTCAGCCACCACTTCTGACAGTGCCGTGATAGTCTGTCACATGCCCAACAATGGGCATGTGCTTGGATTCCAGCTCTTCACCAACACAAGAAGTGCTCTGCTAATATCTGGTGTGTGTGTGAGCATGTGTGTGTGGGGGCTTTCTTCTTGTCAATGGCTTTCTTGGGATAAAAACTGAGTGATGGGACTTCTCAGTCAAAGGGCTATGATTGCCTTTTTCATCACATGTTCAGAGTTCTGAATCGCTCTCAATCCACAGTTCCTTCAACAACGTATCAGCGTGTCCATTTCCCATAGATCTCCAGCACTGACCATCCTCTTTTTTCGTCCTCTTTGCCACTTTGCAGGATATGAAGCAGAGCTGCAGGGCTCTTTGAATTTGCTTTCCTCTTATTACTAATGTTTTGGATATTCCTTCATGAAATGACTGTATTCTCTCCTGTAGTTCTTAAGAGTTTGCAATTCATCCTTTTGAGATAGAGTAGGAGGTGCAGCTGAGTGGCTCACCTCAGTGGATAGAGAGCCAGGCCTAGAGATGGGAGGTCCTCGATTCAAATCTGGCCTCAGACACTTTCTAGCTGTGTGACCCGGGGAAAATCACTTAACCCCCATTGCCTAGCTCTTACTGTTCTTCTGCCTTGGAACCAGTACACAGCATTGGTTCTAAGATGGAAGGTAAAGGGTTTAGAACAAGCCTACCCCCTCCAACAGAAAACAAAAGAAAAAGGTGGCTCAGGAACCTTTTCTGATTGTTGTATTGGCCTCCCCAACCTCTGGTTCTGAAGCTATACACTGTCATTGGGACTCTTGCCTTTGATTGAAGGGGTGGTGCTGACTCCCTGGTCCTGGGAAGTATTCCTGGAGAAGACATGAATTGGGAACATCTGTCAGTGTTGAAGATCCAAGGAAAGGGCCAGTGGGATGGTGAAGAGTGGCAAAGGAGACGTCTCGGTAGCCAATCCCAGGTGACCACTGGCAGAGGAGGAAACCGAGGGTAGAGCTCTAGCTTGTGGTAGAATTTAGGGTGCAGACAGAGCAGTTCCCATTTTGGGGGTGCTAAGCTCTAGAGATCAATGAGGCGAGACTCCAGACCTCACGAGGCTCCCAACAGACGATGCCAATAAATTCAATAATGAAAAGAAACTTCTCTCCGAAAGGGCCTTGCGATCGAAGACGGGTTTGCTGTGGTTCTCCATGAACTCTTCAAGGGGCGCATCCTCAGCCTTTCTTCGCTTCTTCTGCCTTCTAGGCCAAGGAAGTTCTTGTCGGCAAGCTCCGGTCGCTTTTGTGCTTGTAACCAAAGCTCTTCCCCCAGGAACCCAGGTTCTTGGGTCCAGCAGGCAGGGAGTCCCAGAACGGGGTGACCTCTGAGAGGAGCAGAGAGCTGCACGCACTGGCACTGGGTGTTTCCTGAGGGCCCTGGCTGGGGAGGATACTTGACTGTAACCAGAGCCTTTCTAGAAGGGGGCCGCGCTGGGGAAGGATGTGAAAGAAATGCTCAGAGAAGGCAAACGTGAGAGAAATGTTGGGACGAGGAGATGAGAGACGGAGATGTCCAAGGTCTGCTCAGCCTCTCTAACCGCTTCTGGGTTCCCTGCTTTAACCAAACGCCCCAAGATCCTTCCCCAAACTTAAAAAACAAAGAAACTAAAGGCAGCCACTCGACCTCGCTTCCTTCTTCCGCGCTCATCTTCTCTCTCTCCTCCCCTGCAACTGGGACTCCCAGAAAACTCCCGTATTCAGTATTGCTCCATCCCACTTTGGCGCCGCCTCCCCTTGCACTCTGCTCTCCCTCATCCCCTTCCCAACTGAGATGGCTGAGGCTCGCCACGCATCAGCCCTACGTGGAGACATCGACTTCTTGCCCGAGCGCCACTTCTGCGCCTCCACGCGGAGCCTTCTGGGGCATTTCCTGCCGTGTCCTGGACGGTGCGCGGCTCTCTGGGCTCAGCAGCCGCAGAATGGAGCGCTCCTTTCTTCCTTCCCTTCCCTCCGGTGCTTGTTCTTGTCTTGCTGCCACAGCCCTCCTCCTGGTGCTCCTTCTAAGGGAGGATTCTATGGGCCGGGCTACGGGCTTGGCCCCGTTTCTCAGAATGCTGGCAAGGGTTTTAGACGTTCACTATTCGTCCCCTTAAGGAAAGGTGCCCTGTAAGTGCTGCTTCTCTTCCCTCTCCCTGTTTTGCTGAACACATAAATGACCATCGAAAGACATCAGATGGAGCAATGGCTGGCGCTCCGGGTTTGCAGTTCAGAAGACTTGAGTTCAAACCTTGCCTCAGACCTTCCTTAACTCTGAAGCACTTAGTTCTGCCTCAGTTTCCTCAACTTTAAAAGGAACAGTCTAGACTCGATGGCCTCCCAAGGCCCTTCCGGCTCTAAATCTCTCCACGTGTGAGCCCGGCCTATTCAGACCTTCGTCATCCTTCTCGCCATCTCTCGCCTCTCCGCAGGCTGAAGGAAAAGTGCCTCTTCTGCCTCTCGGTGGGATGAAGGCCCTTCCCCGCCCCCTGTCTTCAGGGACTGCCTGTGCTTCCGACATGCATAATCTCTGTTCTGCACACGCCATGTTCCAAGAGCTTTGGGGATTCATGTTTGACCTTGGCGGTAGCGTCATTTGTCCAACTGTAACCGACAGCTCCCTCACCCGAGGCTTTCCTCGAAAACGTTGATGCCTCTTTCTGGCTCACGTCCATAACCCTTGGACGACTCAGTACATGGGGGATCTTCCTGACAGAGGCAGCTTGGTGGCACAGTGGTTAGGGCACTGGACCTGGGGTCAGGAAGACTTGAGTTCAAATAGGGCCTCAGACATTTATTAATTGTGTGACCCTGGGCAAGTCACTTAACCTGCGTATGGCCCACTTTCCTCATCTGGTAAATGGACATGATAAAGTACTTAAATCAAATCAGATAATATTTATGAAAGCGCTATAGAAAGGCCTATAACTGTGATCGTTATTATTATCAGCAAATGCAATCTGTAGTCTTTTTCTTTTTCTCATGAGGCTCCCAGAGTATTCTGGGCCTCAGCGATAAGTGCTCCCCCACTTCCTTCAAGAGGCAGCTCAGACCCCCCTACCCAGCTGCCCCTGACTCCAAGAGGCCTCTTCCGACCCCATCCTTTCCAAGTCATTTATTGTTATAGTGGCGTTCTTACTGTAGACGTCGTTCTCCTACTTCTGCTCAGTGTATTCTTCACCAGTTGATGGAAGTCTTAAAAATTGTTCATTTAAAAACATTATTGGGGGCAGCTGGGTAGCTCAGTGGATGGAGGTCCTGGGTTCAAATCTGGCCTCAGACACTTCCCAGCAGTGTGACCCTGGGCAAGTCACTTGACCCCCAATGCCCACCCTTTACTACTCTTCTGCCTTGGAGCCGATACCCAGTATTGACTCCAAGACGGAAGGTGAGGGGTTAAAAAAAAACAACCAAAAACCAAAAAACATTATTGCTATGTTAGAAATTATCCTGGTTCTGCCTCCTCCCCTTTGAATCTGTCTTTCTGTCTCTTTGATATCCGCACCTCTTGCTCCATCACCTTCAGAGACCACAACTTATAAGCCCTTCCTCACTTGATGGGCATCCCTTTAAGTTTCCAGTTTTTGCTGCCACAAAAAGACACGCTTAATAATGATAAACATGAACAAGGGTAATAATTAAGAAGCATTTTTGTCAATCAGGACACTTTTCTCTTTCTTTGATTTCTTTTGATTATAGGCACAGCTGGGTCATAGAGCACGCACTATTCGTTACTCCTCATGTCCAGTTTTTTTTTAAGTTCACAGAATCATCAATTTTATTTTTTTAGAAAAATTTTCCATGGTTAGATGATTCTTGTTTTTACTTTCCCCTTCACTCCCCTTCACCCCCCCCCCAATATCCAATGCACATTTCCACTGGTTTTAACATGTGTGACCCATCAAGACTTATTTACATATTATTGATAGTTGCATTGGTGTGGTTGTTTAGTGTCTGCATCCCCAATCATGTCTGCATCAACCCATGTTGTTTTTCTTCTGTGTTTCCACTCCTGCAGTTCTTCCTCTGAATGTGGGTAGCATCTTTTCCATAAATCCCTCAGAATTGTCCTGGGTCATTGTATGGCTGCCAGTACAGAAGTCCATTACATTCAATTTTACTACAGTGTATCCATCTCTGTGTATAATGTTCACCTGGTTCTGCTCCTTTCACTCTGCATCACTTCCTGGAAGTCTTTCCAGTTCACATGGAATTCCTCCAGTTCTTTATTCCTTTGAGCACAATAGTATTCCTCTCATGTCCAGTTTTAAATCACTTTCCAGAATGAGTGGATCCATTCACTGATCCACCAATAGGGCATCCATTTGCCTACTTTGTATAGTCCCTCCAATATTTGTTGTTTTCCTGTTCTGATACCTTTAACAATGTGAGGGGTGCTAGGAAGATTCTCAGAATTGCTTTAATTCACATTTTTCAAATTTGTGGTGATTCGGAGCATTTGGGTTGGGTTGGGTTCTTCTCTTGAGAACTGCCTATTCATATCCTTAGACCATCCACCAACTGAGAAAGGACTTGTTTTACACATTTGAATCTGTTCTTAATCTCTCTTTGACATAAGGCTTATATCATTTCCCCTTTTTGTGTCCCATTTAATCTTAATTTTCCTGGGTTTGTTTGGGCAAAAACTTAAATTATGTAATCAAAATGACCCATTCTCTCTGGCGTGGTTTTCTCTTTTTTGTGTTTCATCGTGAATGCTTTCTTCTACCCACGGATGCGAGAGGGACTTTGGTCCAGGTTTGTTGAATTTATTTATGTTATGACCCTTTCTGTGTAGGTCACAGACTCATCTGAAGCTCATCTTGATGTAGGCGCAAGAGGTTGCTCTAAATCTTATCTTCATCTGTCCAACTTCCACAGCCATTTTTATCAAACAGTTCTTCATCCAGTCACTGAAGTCCTTGTGTTTGTCGAGAAATAGACGCTTCCCGACATTCACTGCCGGATATTCTCTCCCTGATCTTTTTCCTGATCGATCCCTCGATTTTTAATCAGCACCAGATTGTTGTTTGTATTATGATTTGAGATCTGATACTGTGAGGTCCCCTTTGTTACAACTTCTTTGCATGATTTCCCTTGAGATTCTTCACCTTTTTTCACCTTGTGATATATGTTATTGTTTTGGTTTTAGTTTGGCCAAGTCTTAGTCATTGCATTGGTATGGCATCGAATAAGTAAATTAGTTCATGTGGTATTGTCATTTTTATTATAATGATCTGTTTTACGCGTGGACAATGAATATTTTTTCTAATTATTTAGGTCTGTTTATTTCTGTAAGAAGTAATTTGTGGCTTTGTAGAATTCTTTAAAATCTACACGTAGAGACCTTTTGCTCTTCATTGACTTCACTTTCAAATCTATTCCCTCCCCTCCCCATCTGGAAAGTCACAGCCGAGAGCAAAGAAGGAAAAAGAAGTTTGGCAAGAGTAATCAGCATGAGAAATGAAGCTGACAGTGCAAGTCATGGTCGACACTTCCAGTCACCAAGTTCTTCAAAGAAGGGTGAGACGTTCTGCTCCCCAAATAAGCAACACCCTCCTCCCACCACCTTCTGGCATTTATTTCACTGGAATCGAATCCATAACCTTATTGCTAAATAAGATAAACTCCGTCTCCGTTCTTCATCATCTCCTCATAACATTTACTTGTTTAAAAGGAAGACCTTCCCCACAGGGCATGGGGCGCTTTTCTCTATCGTCCTCCTTCTTTATGCCCTCTACTCTCTCAGCTTTTGTGACACTATAGCTCCCAACTGTGGGTGGGGGGAAGGGAGGGGAGAGAAAGAGAGCCAGACAGCCAGCCAGAGACAGAGACAAAGAGAGACAGAGACAGAGAGAGACAGAGACAGAGAGAGACAAAGAGGGAGCACCTACATTTATAAGCCGTGTGTAGGAAAAGGAGGAGACAGTGAAAAAAGAAAGAGGAGTGGTTAGAGAAGGGTTGGAGCCCACTCGTCCAGCTCCGAGTCCGGCACTCTTTTCACTGTCACCATGCCACCTTGAATTCGAATCCAAGAATCCCCCATAGGAAATACCCAATGTGCCGTCATTCAGGGTCCATCTGAAGACATCAGATCTGGGAGCCGCTTCCGTCCATCCACTTGTGGATCACACTCCTCGTTAGGAAGTTTTTTCTCACATCAAACCTCGACTTCCCTCTTTCCTACTTCCCAGTGGCTGTGCGGAGAAACATGGCGTGTGTGAATTTCTCAGGCTGTTATTTGGGGGGGCGGGAGTGGGTGAGCCTGTGAAGGCGAGTTTGTGCTCTTCCTTTGGGGTCTTCCCTCGGGACAAGGAAGGAGCCTCGTGGATTCTGACACTTGCTCTGTTGCCTCCCCCTCTGAGCCCCTCCGTAGAGTAGAAGCTCTTTGAGGACGAGGACTATTTCAGCTGTTGTTGTTCCGTGCTTCGAGCAGTTCCCGGCCCATAGCCAAGGCTCTTTCTTCCGCCCAGATCCCCGAGGATCAGAGTTGTGTTGGTTTGCCTTGAATCCCAGGTAGCTGGCACACAGTTGGTGCTTAGTACATGCTTTTCGAATGAAGGAACGAATGAGTTTCAGTGGAGAAAAGTCTTCTTCCTCTTCCATGCCAGGCTGTGTTTTGGGGTCCTCTCGTTCATCCAGAAAACCGGGAGTCAAAGGGTGACAGTCAAGGGGTCGCCCAGGGCGGGGCACCTTTGGATTATCAAGACCCGCCTGAGTAGGGAGTGTGATTGGGTTGGCCAGAATGCTCTGGGAACTGCCTCCTACAGGCCAGGAGTATTAGAGCCATTCCTAGCCGCTCGGCCTTTTTGCTCTGCTCTTTCAGCCTTGCAAACAGGCTTATCTGTGCCACCAAAGCAATTCATTCTTTCGGCTTAGCCAAGACCGTTTCCATGGGGATGCCCGTTGGTTGTTCCTCTGGGCATTCGGTCGGCCCCCCATCCTGGAAGGGTGATGTGCGGCTCGATTCCTGGAAAAAGGCGCTTTGCTCCTTCCATCCTTCTCCCGTTTCCTCTCGCCTATTCACAGGAATACATTTTCCCAGTAAGGCTGCCAGGACTGCTTTGCCAGCGAATGCCACGGCACCGTTAAATGGACTAGACAAAACCCTGGAAGCCGCACGGTGTGAGAAGCAGCACGGCCAGTGGGTGGAGGGCCAGGGTTAGAGGCAGGAACACCGCACAGCATGTATCGAGGACTTTAAAAGGTGCCGAGCACTCTGATGCTCGACACAACCTTGGGAATAGGGGCTATCATCACCCCCATTTTACAGATGGGGAAGCAGAGGCAAAGGGGTGAAGCACGTTGCTCAGAGTCACCCAGGTGTAAATGTCTGTGTCAGGGTTCAAACCGAGGACTTCCTAACTTCAGGCCCAGCATTGCGTTTGCTGCACTAATGAGCTAAGCAGAAAGATTGGGGTTCAAGCGTCCTATTTGAGCCACCGTGATACGGACCTGAATAAGCCACTTAGTGTCCAAGGGCCCCGGGCAGATCTCTGAGAAAGTAAATTGCAAAGCAAGCCCTCCGGCTCTCCCCGACTTCTGGGCTCTAGACTAGACCAAAGAAGAAGCTCTACACGATGTGGCAACCCTCCGAGGAACCGTCCTGCTAGTTTGCTTGCGGCTCTGCTGGGCAGGCGGAGAGGTGGAGACGCTGAGTGGGACGGGAGAGCCAGGAATGAAAAGTTTCTCTTCTGTGGCCGGGAGCCCCCCAGTTCCGAGACCACCAAGGGCAGCTCTGAAAAGCGGGAACCCCAGCAACGTCCCCGCCGCGTGCTGCCTGGACTGCTCGGCTCCCTTCCGGCTCTTCCGAGGCGCCACTCAAACCCGCCTTCTCCTGCTCCTTCTGCGGCTTCTCTCCGATGGCTTTTGGCTCTGCGGGCTTTGGACGCCATCATCTCCCCACCGATTGTAAACTGCTCCCAGGACGTTCGGCGCCTCGGCTGTGTCGAAGCTGTCAGGAAACCAGGTTCCTCGCCGGCTCTCGCCTCGTGCCTTTTAACCTCAGCCCTCCCGGGGGAAATACAGGCCAGCAGGCAGCGTCCGAAGCCGCCTACTGTGGGGAGTGCCCATAACGGGCACGGGCACGGGCACGGCCCGCCGCTCTTTCGGGATCACCCGTGAAGGCAGCCACTCTCGGGGCCCACAGTCGACCCGACCAGCGGGCTCTCGGGCTCGCCCGGCTCCATCTGGGACCGCCCTCCCCCCACCCCAGCGCTGCGACTTCCCAAGCACAATCCACAAAATATGGGTTGTGACACTGGCTCTGGCGACGCGGGAACCCAAGAAAAGAGCCAGCAGGCGTCCGAATGTGGGGAAGGAGAAAGCGGCGCCGCCCGCCCGCCCGCTCCTGGGCTCCAAACGAGTTTTCCTGAAAGGAGCGAGTGAGAGATTCTCCCTTTTCGCAAGTTCTCCCCGCCTTGTGTAGTCGTTTTCGGCCACATCCACCCCTTCGCGACCCCGTTAGGGTTTCTTAGCAAGGACACGGCAGCGCTTTGCTTTGCCATTTCCTTCTTCAGTTCATTTTAAGGGAACGGTGAGGCAAACAGGGTAAAGTGACCCGCTCCGGGCCACACAGCTAGTAAGTGTCTGAGCTCCGATTTGAACACAGATCCTCCCGACTGCAGGCCTGGCGCTCTGGCCACCCAGCTGCCCGGTGACTCCTCTCTTAAAACATTCACCAACTCCAGTGTCTTGAAGGCAAAGAGAACTGTCTCCCTATACCTGTATGATAAGCAACGAGACACCACAAAACTCGCCGGGCCTGCTTTTTCAAGAGCCCCACGCGGGGCCAGGTCTGTTGTCTGACACAAGCTCCTCCAGCGAGCCCAGAATGGAGCCAAGTTTCCCCGCATCAGATCATCGGATGACGAAGACGGTCGCCACGGTTTGTCTTCAGCCGATGCCTCCGTCACGGTAGAGCACTGACTGTGGTCTCCAGGGAGCCGCAATGGAAGGTCGTCCCTCTAGAGGATGCACACCTGTTTTTCTCCGGCTTCCACTTCCACTGCTCAACATACTCTGATTTTTCAAATGAGAAAAAGTGGACGTATGCTTTCCCTTTTGTCATTGCAATCCATTTTCTCGGAAGGGCGGCTTTCCCAGGTTCTCTATAACCGAAGGCTTGGTAGGTGGGGGGGGGGGCTACTGAAATGGAATAAACATCGATTAAGGGCACCTTACAAATATCATCTTATGTTAATGAAGGATTAAACCCCCCTCGGGGGTCTTGAAAGCATTTTGGATAATCCCTCTAAAATCTACATTTTTGTTCTTCTCTAATGTAGCAGTACATTGTGGAGAGTCAGCCTCAAAGTCAGGTTGATCCGGATTCAAATTCTGCTCCTGAAATACTAATATTAATACTAATAGTGTGGCCTGGGAAAGTCCCTTAGCATCTAAGTGTCCGAGGCAACTCTCTAGGTTGCATCATAAACAATCTGCATTAGTGGAGCCCAGCGGTGTCTACAAAGTCCACATGCACTTTCCTCAAATTTCTTCATCGAATGGAAGAGAATCGGCCCACAGAAAATGGATGGTTACGGTATGGTGGGATGGTGGGCGTTCCTGTATCGACACACAATTAGAAGAAAGCAAACACAGGAGCCGCTCTACGCGGTGATAGCAACTCTGATAGGACTGATGTGCCCAATCCAACTAAAATGGGGAAAGTAAGAAAAAGAATCCTCGACTAGTTTTAAGCCTTTCCGGGTGAAGCATCACAGGAACAAAGGAATCACCACAACAAGGAGGCTAAAAGAACCCGGAAACCATCTTAGCTGAACTCGAGGGGTTTGGGGGTGGACAGACAGAGCAGCCACAGACAGCCACTTGTTTAGAATATAAGCTAACTTTCACAACGTTACGGAGTGAGTGGTAGAAGGTTATGAGCCGGCACCACCTCACAAAGCAGCACATAAGGAACTTCCTGCAAAACCCAATTAGACCAGATCATGCCAAGAGTCCCCAGAAGAGCCTTGAAGACAGCAGTGATGATAGAAAGTACCGATCTGCCAGCCTCATTGGAGATCTTCATTCTCCTCATCAAGGATAATACAATGACAGCGTTTGAACCTCCGATGTGATCCTAGGAGCTGGCCTCTGGCGCTTCTCATCAGACTAGTGACAGGCTACCAGAATTTTAGAGCAGAAGGAGACCGCAGAGTTCTCAAACCCAACTGAGACCCAGGAGTTCCCTGACTTTTCGTGAGAATCCTGAGCCCCAAGTTTCTCAAAATACCCTATTCCTGAATATGCCACATCATCTAAACAAGTCATTGGTTGCCCTGGGCAACGTCACGATTCTGACAAATGCAAATCACTAATCTGGACAATTCTGTCCCACGTCCCCGTGTACATACAGAGGCAATTGCATTAATTCTACATTTCTCTCTGCAGGGACAAATTTGTCCCTGTGTGAAAGTCTGAGAATTATTCTGTATATCTTCAGAACTGCTAAGAAAACAATGAAGATCTTCATTTCACACTCTAAGAATAACATGCTTGAAGATGAGAAAGGTGTTTTCTTTCTGCAGAAGTGAAAGTTTTCTCTTGTTTCCTGGAGGCGCTCCTCTTCCAGAAAGTCTTCTTTAGCCATCGCACAGATTCGGGGGGGGGGGGGGGGGGGAGAACGACAACTCCTGAGAAATGTAACTAGCCGCCTCTCGCTCGAGCACATTCCCTACTCAAATGGGACACGATAGCTCAGTAAAAGGAGTGACTTGGTCTGGGCATTCTTGACTAATAATTTAAAATGATGAGGCTTGGACTCGATGGCCTCTGAGATTCTTTACATAGCGACATCCTAGATAGTTGAACATTCTTTCATTCCCTTTTTTCATAGAATCTCAGAGTTGAAAGGGACTTTGGTGGCTGTGACACCCATCCCACACCTGAAGAAAAATATTCCATTAGAACCTGCTCAGCGTTTGCTTAAAGATCTCAAAGGAGGGGTCCCCACTACCTCCAGAGGCAGCCCAAATTCTTATCTGGAATACCGTGTTCATCTTTTGGCTTTCCTGAATTTCTTCATATCTTGATTCAAAACCTACCTTCTTAAGAAGCCCTTCCTGGTCCTCCTTAACGTTAATGCCTTCTCCAATTTTGTCATTAAGTCAGTCAATAAGCATGTATTAAGTATCTACTATGTGCCAGACACTCTGGTAAGTGCCGGGAATACAAAGAAAAGCAAGACAATCCCTGAACTCAAGGTGCTCACAATCTAATGAGAGAGACAATAAGCAAAAAAAAGAATAGTACATTTAGTCTATGAACTAGATGAATAGAAACACGGGAAAGACATTACTGGAGTTAAGAAGAATTTGGAAAGGATTCCAATAGAAGGTAGGATTTGGGAGGGACTTAGAGGAATCCAGGGGAACCAAGAAATGGAAATGAGGAGGGAGAACATTCCAGGAATTCTAGGTAGCCGGAGAAAATGTCTAGAGCTGAGAGATGAAGGGTCTTGATCTGGGAATGGCAGAGAGGGCGATGGGTTGAATGGTATATAGGTGAATGTAAAGTTTAAATTCTCCATTTTCACAATTTCGTATGTGATTGTTGCTGTTTAATTATTTTTCAGTAGGGTCTAACTCTGTGACTTTCCTTCTTTCAGCACACCCCTCTTTCTCTCATTTCTATTCCTTTTTTTGAGGTCATCTCAACACAATTAATTTATGTTCTTCTAGCGGCCCTAATAATGATAACTTTTTAGGTATTACATGTAACATCTTTCCATGTAGGAATGTAAATAATTTAACTTTATTAAGACCTTTATGATTTCTCTTTCATGTTCACATTTTCATGCTTCTTTTGAGTCATGTTTGAATGTCAAATTTTCTATTTGGTCTGGTCTTTTCATCAGGATATCAGGAATAAAGTAAAATATGATGTAGAGGCTCTTTTTCTATCATGATGTTAAGGTAGTCCAATAATTCTTAAATCGTCTCTCGTCAATCTGTTTTCCAGGTAATTTTTTTCTGATGAGGCATTTCACATTTTCTTCTATTTTTTTCATTCTTTTGACTCTTTCCCTTATACCTCTTTCCCTTTTGGACCTCTTTCCCTTCCCCCAAACATGGCTAGTTTTCCCTTTTAAGTTGTTCTCTTCAGTATTTTGTGCCACTTTTATCAAGCTTTTAATTCCTGTGTCATAATTTTCTTGCAATGTTCTCATTTCTTTCCCCAATTTTTCCTCTACCCCTCTCTTAGTCAATTTTAAAGATGATTTTTTTCTCTTTTAAAAATCTCTTGTGAGAGTCAGGCCTAGAGACAGAAGGTCCTAGGTTCAAACCCGGCTTCAGCCACTTCCCAGCTGTGTGACCCTGGGCAAGTCACTTGACCCCCATGGCCCACCCTTACCAATCTTCCACCTATGAGACAATACACCGAAGTGCAAGGATTTTAAAAAAAAAATCTCTTTAGCTTTCCTAGGAATTCTTATTGGATTTGGGTTCAACTTGCATTTTTCTTTGAGGCCTTCCTTATATATGTTTTCATTTTATTGTCATCTTCTGAGTTTGTGTCCTGAGCTTTCCTGACACCACAGTAGCTACCTATGGTCACATCCTTTTTGTTTGCTCTTTCCGCCAGCCTATGTCTTTACTTGGAACTTTATGTTAGAGTTGGGTTCTTCTTACCTCCAGGTGATGGTGGTATCACTATTCCAAGCTTCAGATTTTTTGTGCTCCCATTTTCAGAGCTACTTATGGGGGTCTGTAAGTTTTGGGTACCTCCAAGTGTGATCTTTGTGTAATATGGAGGAAGCGTTTCACTACTCCCCTGGTCTGAGTTCTGGTCCTCACATAGGAAGGACTCCCGCTTCCTTGCTACTATAGGCACTGGCGCTCCTCTCTCCACCTTGGAACTCTGACCTGGAACTGTGTAATGGGTGATGGAGTTGTCAAGCGGGCCAGATGCTCTGCTCATTGCCAGCACAACGGTCTTTTGTGATCTCTTTCTGTCCACGGCATCCAAGGCCCACAGCTGGTCCTGCCATTGCACCTCCACTGCAGTGCCATAGATCTCTCCTTCTGACCTTCTAAGTTGTCAAAAGACGGAAAAATACCTCGTTCTGGCCTTTGTTGGCTACGCAATGCCAGAATTTGATGCATTCAAACCGTTTGGATGAGAATGTTGGGAGGGCTCAGCGGGAAAGCTCGCTCCATTCTGCCATCTTGGTTTTAGCTCTCTCGAAAGTGTTTATTTTAGATTTAATGCTTGGACATCTTTCATTGTAGAGAAGCTGGTGAAGTCTACATCTATCTCTGGGTAAAGAATCTCTCGTTCTCGTTTCTCCATTGAAGAGGAAACATGCACCATCTTCTCAGGCTTGCAGATTTTTCACTAACATTCGTGATAGGCTTTGGGCTTTTTTTTGTTGTGGCGTCAGTGCTTGGTTGAAAGTCTTAAAAAAACTATCCAGAGGCACGTTCTTATGTGGCAGAACAATAACGTGATTCAATATTTATTTGGGGCCGATGCCAGGCCGGGACGGGTCTCGTCTTACTAGATGCCGTCTGGATGATACTGAGTTATTGCTTACGAAGCAGTGGTCCTTTCCCCTTCCTCACAGCAGATGTAGCCGGAGAACAAGACGGCGATCCTGGCTTTACCTGGTTCTTTGACCTCCATCAAGAGCCTAAACCAGCAGGTCTCCTTGAGCCCATGCTAACGGCAAGGTCCTGCCCTGGCTGCGGAGAGTTTGGGCGCCAGACCTGGGACCCCCCGGGGAGGCCTCTCTCCTCCTGGGCCAGATAAGCCCTTCCTCTGCAGCTGTCTTGGAGAGCTGGTTGGGACGCTGACAAGGGAGGTGACTCGCCCTCCTGTCCCACAGCCAGACTCGGCCCTCGATCATGCTTACAGTTCGACCTGCCATCCACCTCTCCATTCCACCCTGTCGCCTCTCTGATGCTGGGGATACCGAGGCAAACCCCCAACACCGGAAGGTGTCTGTGCTGCCGGAGGCACACAAGACAGGCAAAGGAATACAGAGAAACCCAAGAAGGGGACAGCGCTAACGCCCGTGTGTCGGGGACTTGATTTCCCAACTCGTCACTTGCCCGGAAGAGGTTCGTTTTCAGCTCAAAAGCTCGGCGCTTCTGGGATCGCTCCTAGAGACGGCAGAGACGGCAGGCTTTCATTTACGTCTGTGTTTCCACTTGCCCAGATGCCCAAAGGGTTTCATAAGATCTCAAGCCGAGCATTCCCTTCGAGGCCCTCCGGGAGAAGCTGCGGCAGATGGAGGACTTGAACCTGTTTTCTGCTCCGCCGCACTCCCTTTCTGCGGGACGACTAAATGGAAGCGTTATTGGTTTGGAAGAGCACGCAGCGTTCCCTGTATACACACGCACCAGCACCATCTATTATTCACGTCTACTTATTCTTCTTTAGAGGGACGTTCTAAACGTGATGCCACGAAAATATTTAGTCGTCCCGAAGCCAGAGACAGACCTGGGGGAGCCCAATAGACGCCAGGCAGACGGATTCGCTGTCCCTCGGCCCGCCCGTTGTTTTCAGGATTTCCACTTAAATCGGGCAACTGCTCGCTCTCCCGTGAAGGGACAGGACGCGCTTTATGGGCACGTGGGTGGTCTCGGCTTCCTGCGGCCAGACAGAAGGACGGGCGTTACGGGAAGGGGCGAGCGCGCACGGCGAGGAGATCATCGAACCACGGAAACGACAAAAGGGAGCGGAAGCTTCTCGAGAGCCGGGCTTATTCTGTTTCTACCCCGGACACCCAGCACTGTCTTTTTTCTTCCCTGGTTTCCTCAAGGCAAGGAAGCCGTGCTTCGGGAGGCTCCTCCAGCAACGGTGGTCACGGGGACATCCCTAAAGCCCAGCTCTGATCGTTGTGCCCCTCTGCAGTGAACGCCAAGAAAGCCACACTGAAGCGGGATGGACGGTAACTAGGGAGTGCAGTGGGCAGAGCAGCAGACCTGAACTCAGGAAGATTCATCTTCCCCAGTTCGAACCTGGCCTCAGACACTTCCTAGCTGGTGACCCTGGACAGGTCACTTAACCCTCTTTACCCCAGGCCCCTCATCTGTAAAATCATCTGGAGGAGGAAAGGGCAGAGCACTCTGGGATCTCGGTGAAGAAAACCCCAGACGGGATCACGAGGAGCCAGACAGGAAACCTGGAAACTGGGAGAACGGAGACATCCTGGACAGCGACAGGGCAGTTAGAAAGAGAAGGAGGAAGGGTTAGGGAGGAGACCAAGAGTTCAGCTTGGGATATGTTGGGTTTAAGAGACTTATGAGAAGAGGAGGAGGAGGAGGAGGAGGGAATAAGCATTTGATAGCACCTGCTCCGTGCTGGGCCCTGTGCTGAGCACATTTTACAAATATTTTCTCACTTTATAACCACCTTGTTGCTGTGCTAGTATTAGGCTAATTTTCCAGTTGAGAAAACTGAGGCATGTAGAAGGAAAATGCCCTTCCCAGTATCACTTATCTAGTAAGTATCTGAGGCTTAATTTGAACTCAGGACTTCCCAACTCTAGGTCCAGTCATCTATCCGCAGCACTGACAGCTGCCTGGGACCTATGGAACGTCCAGTGTGAGATAGCGAAGAGACTTGAGGAGACGTGAGCATGGAGGCAGCAGAAAGAATAAGGCTGGACGACAGACAGATCTGAGAGGCACCCGCGTGGGGCTGACAACGGAATCCACGGGAATCTCTGGGCCCCACTGCTAGGGCGGGAGCCTTGGACAAAGGGCCAGCAGAGGAAGCAGAGAAGCCGGGAGAGGGCGGGCTCCGGGAACCCAGGAGAAGAGCGCAGAGAAGAGGAGGAGCGAGGAGCCCAGGGTCCAGGGATGGAGTAGCTCAAGCAAGCTGAAGACCCAGACAAGGCCATTCGATTACGCACTCAAGACCATCAGTCGCTTTGGAGAGAACAGCTTCGCTTGCAGAGATTCAGAGGGTGAGCAGGGAGGAAGTGGAGGCCCCTCTTTTAGGAGGCCCTCGAGAGCTTCGCCCCCTGAAGGCAGGAGAGGTAGCTGGCATGGGGGATGGACCGCGCGACGGCGTTTTGGGGTTGGGGGAAACATGACCTGTTGGAAGCAGCTGGCAGACGGGGAGAGACTGAGGTTCTAGAGGTTCTAGAGGGGCGACCGACTGGAAAAGAGGAGCCGGGATGGGACCACACGGAGAGGAGAAAGCCTCCCCCCACCCACAGGTGAAACAGGAATAGGGGAGAAGAGGGAGGAGACACCGTGGCAGATGGGAGAGGGAACTGGTGGTGGCTCAGAAGACTGCCTGGCCGGGCCAATGCTGCTGACTTCAGCCACGGGGGAGCGGGAGCAACGGCCCGGGAGGGGCTCCAGGAGTGAAGGGCCTGAGAGGGAGGCCAGGGCAGAGCTGCACTTCGCGTGAGGCAGTGAAGAGAAGGTAGCCAGCGGGATCCCTCTGAGGGGCGGCTAGGAGGACCCAAAGGCGGGAAAGGAGGCGTCGGAGTTTCGGGGCCGAGAGCTCAGGAACATGGAGCTGGTGTGGACGCGGTACGCCCACCTGGATGGAGCCGCTGGACAGGACGAGGAGGTCGAGGGAGGAGCGAATTGGGGTGAGAGGAGATGAGGCAGTTTTAGCAGCTTCCTCTTCAGTCATCAATAACTAACCAGCATTTATTCATGCCAAGCACGTGCTACCCAGCTTGTTGGGGGCCCAAAGACCAAAACGAACCAGGCCCCGCCCTCGAGGAGCTGCCCCTGGACCTCGGGCTCCACGTTGGCTGAGTGGGAGACGAGGGTTGCCTAAAGAGTTGCCCTCTGGCCCAGCCCACCCTGTCCTCTGCCTTCCCTGACCACAACATTCCTCGCTGGCCACCACTTGTCCATGCACTCTGCCTTCTTCCATGGCAGGGACGGTGCTGGATGCTGCCCTTGAGTGAGCGAGTGAGTGGGTGATGGCCGACCTAGCCAGCAGCTCCCCCTGGCCTGGGCCCCGAGACAAGGACACAAGCTAAGGGAGCTTCTCAAAGGGCTTACGTTGCAACCTAGGCAAGGCCGGCCCGGCTTTCCTAGAGGACAGGAGCTGCGGGGTGGGGGTGGGGCCCGGGGCTGGCGCTCCCCGCACAGGCTCCCCTCTCCAGTGGGAGCCTCGGGGGAGGCTGGGAGGCTGGAGGGGACGAGTGATGTTGTGGCCCGGCCTTAGCCGGGGCCGACCCACAGAAGAGAGCGCCCACGGCCATATTTAGGTCAAGAAAACCTCCAAAGCCCCAAGCAGGGAATGTTTTCTTTGTGGGAGGGTCTCTGCCTTCTGTGGCTCCCGGCCGTCTTCACGGACCTCCCGTTGACGTGGCTGGGAGATCCGAGCTGCTTGTTAGTCATTCGGGCTCTCCTCGTGCCATGGGGCGCCCCTTCACGGAAGAGCCTGAACCCCCTCGGAAGGGAGGCCGGCACCCCTGTCGCTGTCCTTCGTCTCCTGCTTCCCGGCGGGCTCCCCAGCTCGCCCAGCCACGGTCCACAGATGGCCGCCGAGGGAGCGCGGAGCGGGGCCTTCCCTACCAGTCACCTTACTGAGCCTCCCCCGGCGCGGGGCGCCTCCCCACCTCCCCCGGGCACTCTGGGAGGGCTGCCATGCCCTGTAGCTGTCCACGGCGGAGGAGCCCAACCAGGGGCTGTGAGGACGGACCGATGAGGGGACGAGGAGGAAAGGGAGGAGGCTCTCGTGGAACCAGACGGAGAAAGAACATGGTGCCCGCTTCACCCCCAGCGCCTCGCCCAGGCCCTGCTCCTTGAGCGCTGAGCTAGCGGCACGGTTCAGTGATGAAAAACATGTGTGGAGTAGTGACGTGGCCCCGTGTGGAGAGCCAGGCCTGGGTTCAGATGGGACCTCAGACCCTTCCTAGCTGCGTGACCCTGGACAAGTCACGGACCCCCACACGCCTAGCCCTTCCTGCCCTTCAAAGACAGATGGTCAAGCTTTGGGAAACCCCCGCGCTGTGCTCTTCTCCTGAGCCGGGACTCTTTGGGGGAAGCCTGGATCCGCCTGTCGGGCAACTTGTAACCTTAAAGAGTTTCCATTCGGCCACGATGTGTGAGAGGCAGGACTTGAACCCAGACCTGCCCAGTTCCGAGCCCAGCTTTGGACTCGGCCCCTCTACTCAACACTGCCCGTATTACTGAGCCCATTTCAAGGCTGACGAGGCTGAGGCCCAGGAGGGCGAAGGGGACACGCGCCATTCGAAATAAAAGTCGAACTTGAACCCAGGTCTCAGCTTCCACATCCAAAGGCCTTTCCCACAACGCCGGGGGAGCCCACAGCAAGCAGCGACGATTCGTGTCTCCTCCCGGGAGCAGCTCCCTCCGACTCCCTTTCGTAGCTCTCCGGCCCGAGGCTGAGCTCAGGGCCCGTCCCGGGGGCCCCGGCATTAGGGAAGCCGCCCGCCCGCCTGCCCGCCCTCTCGGGGGTCCCTGCGCTTTCCTCTGAGCGTCCTTTCAGCTCTGCTCCCTTTGGGACGGGACTCACACCAGGACGGCAGCGCCGGCAGTCGAGGCGCAGCAACTCCCAAGAGCCCGAGCCACTGTGGGTGGGAGGGGGCCAAAGGGCTGCCCTTGGACTTAGCAAGGTCCGGCCCCGGGTCCGCCTGGGCACAGCGGGCCGCGTGACTCAGGGCAGGTCACTTGCCCTCTTATCGCCCCAGCCAAGGTACCGAGTTATAAACCACAGCGGAAAGGCTCGTTTGCCTTGGGGAAGGCGCTCTCCACACTGGGACTCCCTCCTGCAGCCGCCCATCGCACAGACTTCAAGCTTCAAGGACCCCCAGGAGCGCCTAACCCGAGCCCCTCATCTTACACATGTCCAGGGACCAAGGACACCCCATGGGTGAAGAGACGGTCACAGCTTTTGAGCTCCCAGGACTGTCAAAGGCTGCCTAGAAGAGCTCCTTCATCTTACAGGGTAGGAAACTGAGTCAGGGATTTCTCCAACACCCAAGTTGTAGGATTTGAACCCAGACCTTCTCCGAAGCCAGACTTGTTTGTGATGCTGTGAAAGACCGAAAAAACCCCAAAGCAAGCTCAGGAGGGCAGAACGAAGGAAGTTTCCCCTTTTCCCAGGGGGCAGCGGGGCTGGGCTGGAGGGAGGCGGGGAGGCGGGGAGCAGAGCGATGAGAGCCCCCCGCTGGAGCCCTCAGCTGCTCAGCCCAGCCCGGAGAGGAGGGAGGCAGCAGGGCCAGGGCTGGGCATCTCTGCGGCCGTCTGCCTTGCCGAAGCCCCTCTCCCACAGCCGTCTCCCTCCTTACCGTCTCTGCCGGGGCGCGGCTTCTCCCAATCGGAGGGAGCCTCTGGGCGCCCTTCTCGGGCTTCGAGTTTATTCTGGGCCGCCGACTTAATGCTGGTACACAGGAGGCGCTAGCTAGAGGCCTGGGGAGGGTCCCGGGGCCCCGACGGACGCCCAACGCGATTCTAGGGCAGCAAGAGCGAGCCGGGCTGCCCCCGTCCTGACGGGGGAGGATCCCGGGGAGCGCCGGCACAGAGCCTCTCCTTTGTGGGTGCATAGCTCTTGCCAAGGCTTTCTTCTTATTTTTCCCCCAATGGGGCCGGGGCGAAAGGGGAAAAGGCCAATTTTTTCATTGAAAAATAGAAAGCTAAATTCCAAAATAAATGATTGTCAAATTGTGATGAGAAGATCCAAGTTCAAATTATGACTGCCATTTAATTCCCATTGGATCTTGGACGAGCCGCGTAACCTCTTAAAGCCTCCGTGTCCTCCTCTGTAAAATGAGAGGGTTGGACTAGATGACTTCAGAGGTCCCTTTCAGGGCCGTGATTGATGAGACCTGCTGAGATACTTGGGGTCAACCAAGCCCACCATTTGTTCTCTTTGCAGAGCTGCTGATTTTGATGGACGGGCAGCAGCGATCAGGGGAAGGAAGGCCTACTTCCAGCCCTTCCCTAGGAAAAAGAAATGCAGCCACTAAACTTGCGCCAAACAGTTTCTCCATTCACTTTCACAGGGTCACACGTTTAGAGTTGGAAGGAATCTTTTTTTTTTTAAAACCCTTGAACTTCGGTGTATTGTCTCATAGGTGGAAGAATGGTCAGGGTGGGCAATGGGGGTCAAGTGACTTGCCCAGGGTCACCCAGCTGGGGAGTGTCTGAGGCCAAATTTGAACCCAGGACTTCCCATCTCTAGGCCTGACTCTCAATCCACTGAGCTACCCAGATGCCCCCTGAAAGGAATCTTAAAGGGTCTGAAGGCCAACTTCCTCCTTTTACAGCTGGGGAAACTGAGGTGAAATGTCTTGTCCTAAGTTACAGAATGACTAAGGGCTTAAGGCAGAATTTGAACTCGTTATTTCTGACTGACCCTCAGTCCACTGTGTCCCCCAGGAGCCTAACTAGGAAAGTAGGGAAAGGATTCACGTAATTGCCCAAAGGTTCCTGACTTTGTCACTGCTGGACTTACAGACCCCACGTTTCTTCATAGTAGATTCTCTCTCCTGAGCTTTGTAGCATCTTCTAGAAGGGACTCTCCCGGGTAAGAGACTCGGCTCGCCTCCGGCCACAAGCGATTGCCAGAGGACTTTCCCGGAGATTTCTGCTTCGGCTTATGTTCAAACAAACCCCCCGGAACTCGGCTTCCTCCTTCTCCCCCTCCTTCAAGGACGCCTCCCCTCCCCCCTTTTCTCTCTTTCTCTTTCCTTATTTCGGCCTGGATCGGTGGCTTCGTCATTCCTAACCGCCTTCACGGACGAAAGTTTTAGGCTGACTCAGGAAGCCGGGAGGGGGGCAGAGCGGCTTCCGAGTGATTTCAAATCCTTCCTCTGCCCTCAGCTGAGAGATCACGGACAAGACAAGACAAGGCATCTCTTTCACCCTCAGTTTCCTCCTCTGTAAAGTGGGGATGGCCTCGGACAAGGCCTCCGTTCCCCCATCTGTCGCCCTGAGGATCGGCCTAGAAGATTCTCGTGTCTCTCAGCTCTCCGTTTATGACTCCAGGCACAGCCCAACGTGGCTCTGTCTGACGTACTGAGCAACTGATGCATTTGCTCAGTGCCTTATAATTTGCGAAGCATATCATACGCGTGGCCTCATTTGGTCCTCCAACACCTTTTAGATAATCTGCATTTGGTCATTCCATTCCACAGATGAAGAGCCCAAGATTGGGGGGGGGGTTAGTCCACGCCGTGATGTGTTTTCCTGCCTCCAGATCTAACAATCGCTTGACAACAAGGTGCAAAAAAATGTTGACGAATATTTCTATATTGCTTTAAAGTTTGCAAAGGGGGCAGTTAGGTGACTGAGTGGATGGAGAGCCAGGCCCAGAGATGGGAGGTCCTGGGTTCAAATCCAACACCAGACACTTTCTAGCTAGGTGACCCTGGGCAAGTCACTTGACCCCCACTGCCCACCCTGACCACTCTTCTGCCTTGGAACCAGCACACAGTATGGATTCCAAGATGGAAGGTGAGAGTTTAAAAAAAAAATAAAGTTTGCAAAGTCCTTGATATGTTCTCTTATTTGAGCCCCGTAAGACTGATCCTGTAATAACTCAGCAATTCAAAATCTATGACTATATTAACATCTCCATTTTAGAGATGAGGCAACGGAGACTCAGCGAGGTTAAATGAGAAGTCGTGTGCCGGCGAGTGTTTAACAACCAGCCATTCCCCCACATATGTACTCAAGCTACTCTTTAAAGTTTAATCTCCATCCACCACTTTCTTAAGTCTAGACCAGTGAAGGGCAAACTTTTTTAAGAGGGGGCCAAAGGAAAGGAAATGCTCCTCTGTCAGTCTGTTTCTAAGGCAACTCTTTCGAAGTTTCATTGTATTGTATCCTACTCATTGTATTGGTCAGATTAGGAATTATGTTGAGAGGCCCGATAGAACATTTCAGGGGGCTGCATCTGGCCCGCACGGCCTAGTCTGCCCATCTCTGGTCTGGACGATGAACAAAACAATAAACACAGCCCCGACTTGTAATATTCTCTGATATCTAAAACGTTAATGCTTGCACCGAAAATTTAACAATCTGCTTTCTTGAGCCAGCTCTATCCACCAAAGCAAGCCACTGAAAGCACATTAAAAAGGCATAAAAAACCCCCAGTGGACTCTGATGGCCCCCCGGCCCTTCCCAAGTTAGTAACAGAAGAAGCACGCCGCACTGATTTTGCATGTTTCTTCCTGGAGAAGGTTAAGCTAGTGAGGGCTGCAGCGGTTTGCCTTTTTTGTCCTAATTATCTGGTATGATCTCTAGTACATAGTAGGTGCTTACTGACTTCTTAGCGCGTGACTGAATGAATGGAGATGTTTTGAAAAGGATCCTGGGTTCAGAGCTCGTCCCTCTTGCAAAGGCCACAATGTATCCTGCACCAGTTAAACTCACCGACATCTCTAGAAGCCAAATCCATTTTCTCAAAAAAAAAAAAAAAAAAAAAGAAAAAGGAAGCTTTAGGCCACGTTAACGTTATGCACTTCCCTGGATCAAGGATTTAAAGATGTGAAACGCCCCAAACCTTCACTGTATAAGCCAGCAGGAAATGTGGACCAGATGCACCAGGGGCCATCCAAACGCTGCTGCCTGGCTCTCAAGTCCCAACAGGGGCTGGATTGCCAATTTACATGATAACAGTCACAGCGACAGTCGCCTGTGTGTGTCTTCCAGCAAATCTCTGGCCTCCCCATCCCCATCTTTCAGCTGCTTAGTTGGACTGCACAACCTTTGACTTCCTTTCCGGGCCTAGTTCCATGGTCCCCCAGTCCAAATTCCATGAAGGGGGGGAGGGGAGCTCATTATATACCGAGCAAACACCGAGCGCATCTCTAGAACTCAAACCCGTTTTCTCAAAGAAACTCGACATGTGCTTTGGGTCAGAAGTAGCCCCAAGGCCCAGGCCCCTCCCACCACCTGGAATCCAGGCCTTGGAGAGGCCGGGAAGGGTTCTTGGAAGCTCTTTAGTCCACTTATCCAGCAGAGGAAGGGAAAGCCGTTATTGCAAGGTGGGTGCCGCTTCGGCCTTGGGATTAACCCCTTCCTAGAAGAGTTCTTCCTCCCCCTCTCTGGCCCTGCCTCAATGTTCTCTCTCCCTCCAGGACGGTGTGGGGCTGCTGTGGCCTGCAGAGTGGCCAACCCGCAGCGGACAGTCGCCTTTCTCTGGATTCCTCTAATACCCGTCTTTCCGGCACCTTATGGCTCTGCCTTTGCCATTAGAGCTTTTCAAGCCAACCCCACAGACTAGCAACTCCTCGAGGGGAGGCCTCTGCCTGCCCTCCATAAAGCACAAGCACGAGCTAAGTGGCCGCCAGCCGGAGCTGTTCCAAAGGAAGCTTGGCCTTTGCTCTTCCATGAAAGCCTGACCGCATCTTTCCAAACCAGAGGGGGAACCGCGCGGCGGTGGTGGCTTAACCCCTTCCTTCCCAGCTTAACGGCAAACCCTGGGCTGCTGCCTGGAGTTCCTCTAGCCTGCAGCAGTCACCACTGAATAGAATGACATTGTAGTACAAGGCACGTTAGCAGCGGCGAATAACGGGCACCCGGGATCAAGCGGCACCTTCTGGGGGCACAAAACTTGACCGGAAACCCCCCCCCCCCGGGGGCCTTGGCCGGGGACGCCGGCCCGGGATTTGTTCTTTCTGGAGGAAGGAGCCTCCGAGTTGACAAAAAGTCCCGTTATTCCTGCTCAGCCCCTTCTAGCGAGGCACAGGGAGAAGCTGAGCCCGAAGCCTTCACTGTCTGCTCCACAGGACTGAAATCAGAGAAGAACTCCAGGGGCCCAGGAGCTCCTGAAGCTGACGGCCTGGTGGTGAAGGAGTACCCGGACCCCTCTCGCTCAGCCCCCTCCAGGTCTCCCTCCACGCCCCGCCCCGCCCCCCCCAGTCCAATCCAAGTGGAGCCAGAAGGTTTAGGAAAATGCAAAACAGATCCACGAGTAACCCTTCCTATGCCGGGAGAAATTCCGCCACGGAGGG